>NW_020956178.1:0-42225 GCF_003031625.1 Empidonax traillii | reverse complement strand
TTTTTTTAATAATTTTTTTCCCTTTTTTTGGCATGGAGACCGGTCCCCGCCCCCGGCACGCAGGGCCGTTAGTCACCCGGGTGCGTGGCGGGGAGGCGGGAGAAGCGCCGTGGGAGCCGCCGCTGCTGCTTTTGCTGGATGGGTGGAGAGAAGGGCAGCGGGGATGTTAAAATTCAGTGTCTCCTTTTTTTTTTTTTTTTTTTTTTCCTCCATCACTCAAGCCATTTCTCCGTCCTTTTTTTTTTTTTTTTTACAAAACCACAATCTGAGCTTGCAGATTCTGTTGCTGGCACCTCTGAGGCTTTCACCTTTCAGCTTCTCTCACGCAAATTAAAATTAGAGTTTGAAACTAAAGCCACTTTCAGGCAAACATCCAATATCAGATGCAGCACGGCAAAAGGTAGTTCTGGATGCTTGTACTCGGCTCCCATTTTTTTTGTATGCTTCAATGGTTATTTAAGTTAGAAAGATATTATGAACCCACTGGACATAACATGACACAGAACTCAGCAATGGCTGAGTATTGCTAATCTAACACTAACCAAAATTATGTTTTTTCTGTAAGTATATGAACCTTAAAAAAATCTGCATAGACAGATAACAGAGTTTAGGGCACTGCAGTGCATAAAAATCAAGCATCTCATTTTCATGTGTTGTTCCACACAGAATGCTTCATGAGCCTTGGGGCACTGAAGTGTTTTAGTTTGGATCAGGGATGCACTTTTGAAGTAACTGCTCTCATCATCTCTGCTAACAGTGCTCTAATTCAGAGCGTAGAGTGGTGTTGGAGTGCGTGAAGTAGATCTCTTTTGTATGAAGCTAAACTAATGCATTCCAGCCACAAATGGGCACTGGGTGGGACTCCAACTGAACTAGTCAAACAGTAGGAATCCTTGAACTGTGTACAGCTTGAGGATCAGGCTTTCAGCACCAACTGCTGCACTCTACAGGTCTTCTGTTAGACCTTGGGGCTTGCCTGTGCAGTTGAAGATTTGGAGCTTTGTAGTTCAGAAGGAAAATCCCAGAGGGTTTCTAATGTAACATCTGAAAGATCTGATTCATGGTTCACAGCAGGCAGTCAAACTGATGCTTAAAAACTTTGATGCTTGAAAGTCTGCCAAAACTCCCAGTTTGTATATGGATCTTCCCATATTCTTGTGTCAGGATTACATCATGTCATCCATAGCTATAAGAATAACTTGAACTGAGTTCAAGATCTGACGCTGTTGTCTAAAGGGTAAAAAAAATGTGCTACCAGTGTTGCTATTTCAGATACTGTCAATGGCTTTGTGGTCCCTAATTATCCCCCTATACCTGCAACTGATTCCAGGATAGAAGGCAGTGGTGCTACAAGTTAAAAATTAGGATAAATGACTGGGCAATGCTTTAATGCTTAAAAATAACTGAATTAACTTCTGATAACATATGCTAGCAATTAAAACAATTTTTTTCTATCAGCGTATCTTGTCATTTTAATATGAGGCCATATTGTAAGCAATGTAGCAGATGTTGAATTTTTATGAGAAGGCATAGACAGAACCACTGTGGTGGCAAAATCAGAGATGAGAGGTTTTTTTGTTATAATGTACATAAAATAAATTACTTTTTCCTACAGTGCTTCTCACAGGTAACCAGTTTCATGCACTAATATGACATAATTACTTTTTTACTGAGATCTGTCTTCTTTTGGAAGGGGTGTGTGAGAAAAATTTGGTAGGTAAGATAGAATGCTTTATAATAAACTTAATCTTGGGCTTTGCAAAGCCTTTACGTGCCTGAAATCAAACATTATAGCTCACTTGTCTTCTGGGTTACTTCTGTATTCATTATAATATTTTTTGCCCTCATCTTGTGGTTGTACAGAAATGTTAGAACAGCAGATTTTTGGTTACTGTGTCCAAAAGTTTAGGGCTAATTTCACTCAACTATAAAGATGGAATTTTCTAATGTGAACTCTTCAAATCAGGCATGGATGTGGAGGCCAGGCCCTTTTATTCTGACACTCACATCATGGCCTATAATAGAGATGCTTTTTTTTGGAAGCCTAGACTAGACTCCACCAAGTCACTATAACAAAATATAGGAAAAAAATATTTACCAGGTGAAACAAGCATTTACGACTGAATACAAACAAGCAGCAGGTCTCATTCATAACAAGATATCTTTTTTAGACATTTTTCCTATAAAAAAGAGGGGAAATGCCCAAGTTACCCAAGGGCCACCTGAATGTTTTTACTGGGGACTCCTAATGGGGTTGTGGTGGAGTGACCAGGGCCAGAGCCAAACACTTGAAGGCAGCAGCCGAATTGTCTTGGCTTCCTTGTTTGGTCCCACAAATGTGCTGGCTCGGTGTCAGGCTGGCCCTCCAGTGCAGATCAGAGCAGTCTGATCCGTTCTGCTGGAAACGGCATGAAGTGCCAAGTCCTGCACTTGGCCTCTCTGGGAGTGCCTGTGAGTCACCATATCAGCTGGGCCCACGGGCAGCTCCTGCTCTGGTGGCCAACCAATGTCACGTTGCCTGCAAGGAAAGAGCTGATCACCCACTGCATCCGTATTAATCACTGACACCAAGAGCCAAGTAGGAATAAATTTTATGTAAACATCAGTGGAAGTGGATGGCGAAATTTAGTGAGGTAAAAATGTATATACATGGGGCAAGATACTATCATGGCATTTTACAAGAGCCTTTTAACAGGCAAAAATCAATGGGAGTTTTGCTTAGCTTGAAAGTGAAGAAATTGGCACATGGATAGAAGCAGATTATTCATTTCTTGTTTCTTGCAGTGATATTTCATTACATGCAGAAGAAACAAAACCCATGAAACAGTCAATAGATATTGTTTCTTTCTTAGGGTCTTGGGAGAAAACAATGTAACAAAAGGGAACAATGCTGGTTTAATTATTATTCTCTACAAACTGGCTGTTGCTTTCCCAGGAACCAAGCTCTCGGTTGAGCAATCAGTAATTTAAAAATAATTGTACTGTCAGTTTCCTATACAGTGTTGCATATTTAATACATGCAATAAAGGCCGACAGCCACAATTCTCAGGTGGTAGAGTCTGCTATAACTGCACTGGCATCCCTTTATAAAACTTCTCCTAAAATATGTGTTTCAAAATGTGTAATTTGCAACTATTGCTCTTGAATGGGATCCTTTCATTTTGAAGATTGGGCCCATGGTCAAAGAGTTAAGGCTTTATTCCTTCCTGTGCAATCATTTCCATGCAAGGATTACAAACCGATACTTTCTTAATCTATTTGGTGGGTGATGCAACCATCCTTCACTGAAATGGCAAGTGGTTCACTCCACAAGATTTCCCTGGCACGAGTATTTGGGGGCGTGTGTGTGTATGTGAGTAAAGATGAGGATTTTCTGCACATCCCCACTACAGAACTGCAAACTGCTCTTCCCAGTGCCCTTCCAAGAGTGGGAAGGTAACAGAAGAAATAGTGCTTGAGTCTGTAAGAAATAGTTTTACTGTCTTATTTAAAAAAACTTGTTTCAGCTGTGAAAAGTACCTATTCTCTACCTCTTAGTTTAAAATTAGGTTTTCTATGTTGCTCAACCACCTGCTGTATTCTCCTCTTATGCATTACCACTGCCCTTTCTGCTGGCTTCCTAAACTTGTGTGGGTAGATGGCAAGATAGACATTCTGCTTTTACAGAGCCAGGACTCAGCCTAATTATAACCTGCAAGTTCAGGATGTGATTGTTTTGACTTGCAGAAGCAAAGATGAATAACTGAGTTGTATTGTTAATTTGTTTAGATATTCCAAACTCAGTCCACTTGTTACTGTGATTTATTGTACTTATGACAGTGCTGATACCTGATGAAAATGACCTATGTGTACAAGCCATAATTTGCATTGTATTTTCTAATGAAGTAAATTGACTTTTAGCAAACTAAAACCACTTTTAATCTTCTGTGGTGAAAACCAGTGTTTTTATTACTTCTCTATGTCAAGAAAATAGTACACAGAATAATGTTAAAAAAGATTTCTTTCCAGACTACAGTAATTTAGACAATCTGGCATTTCAAAGAGCTATACATCTTTATTTCAATAATAATGACCAGTTATGGTTAATGGATTTCATTCATCCTAAAATCTCTTACTGTTTGTAATAGGCACCTTCAGTGTGCACCTAGGTACCTTTGCCCATGAGGTATTTCATCCTTGAGCATAATTTATAGGTTTCTGTCAGCATTTGGTTGGAACAAGACAGGTGTTAAGATGACATGATTGCAGGGTGGCTTTCTGCTGCAGTAGTCTGTGTGTTAAGCTCTTGAGGGCAATTCCTGCTTGTATAGACCCTTCAAGGCTGCAGTCCTCACCCTCATCTCAGAAAAATGGTACTGACATACATCATCATAGTCTCACACATCACATCATTTTCCACCTGTTTTTCCCCCACGAAGCTCTGGAACTTTCCTTCACTGACTTCTCCTTCATACACAATTCTCTCTTGGTTGCATTTAAACTACTTAATTGCTATTGTTTTCTGCTATACCAGCAGTATCCCTCATTTGGGGCTCTTTTAACCTAATGTTTAAGAGAAGTTTCCATACAAACAAAGATGTTTCCATTCTTCTCGAGAAGAAATAAAATTTGTTAACTGTTTTACTAAGCAAGCCTAATTGAGCTCGTGCCACTACATTTAGCGCCTGTGTACAGAATCCAAAACTTTTATGTAATATATGTAATATTGCATCTAGGCTGACATCCCACTGAATGTAATCTTCATTTAAATAAAAAATATAACTTGCTTTCAATGTATTTTTAATAAGGGGAAAGATGTGCATGTGTTTTTGTAGCCTGACATACAGAGGATTATATTCTAAAATCTGAATTTAAATGTAGCAGAGAAAGAGGGGTTGGACAACAATATCAACACAGTTGAGATGTTACAATTCTACTTATTGTAATACATTGTCATCTCAATTGTTCTTAAAAAGAGTCTTACTCTTGGACAGAATTCCTATTTAGGTGGATCAGGTGTCATATAAACACAAAATTATAGGATGATCCCTGTCCCCCAGAACCTTGTAATTCAAGAGATAACAGTGAGAGAGTATTGGGAAAGGATAAGGTAGTTCACACACATGATAGACAGTTGGCCAGACCTATCCAAATTTGTAGAGGTGTGTAGAGGTGAACCTCAAATAGAGATTTTTAAGGAAAATACTGAAATGACTTTGTTAAGAAAACATTTATGAGAAATGCAGCAAGAGCATGTGGGAATATATGGGAGATAACATGGAGATGTGCATACCTGAACTTCTAACAAGTAAATTATGCTTATCATCCTGGGTAGGGTGGATGTAAGAGGCTGAGAGATTATATGGTGGGGATAAATTGCAAAGGACTTGAAAAGGAAGACAGTGTATCCTAATGCTGTAAAGATGGGGAGAACAGAGAGGGTTGTAAGAGGGGAAGGTTTAGAACTTACCATCTCCCCGAATGATGATGAATTATTAAGGTAGTCCATGGCAAGGATAAGGAAACAGATGTTGCAGCAATAAATATGTGGCATAATAAAAATTCAGATGAGTTTAAAATATGCAGATAAATGCAAAAAGCCTTCTACTGGAAATGTTAGGAAAAAGTCTTGTTAGGATTACAGCATAATTTGGCTGTGAGAAAAAAAGATGGAGGTGGAAGGTGCAAGTAAGTGGCAGGCTAGATATGATTTGTCATGGTGACTGCGAAGGAGATGCAACTGAAAGTGCTGTTCAAAACACACTGTTCTTGGGGTCATGTCCCCAGAGAACAAATCTGAGCCAAATTTTTTGAGACTTTCCTTTGGATAAAAACAGGCAGATCTGCAGTGAAGAGATGAATATTCAAAATAATAACTGAATCATAATAGAGTTAGATTGTCATAAATGCTGGAGGTGGGCCTTGAAAGAACTCCACATGGCATGAAGTGGTAATGGGTAGATAAACAGAGGGAAACCAAAGAAAACCAACAGTCGTGGAAACTTAAGGAGAACAAGGTTTCAGTGATGCATTTTTTTTTCAGCTTTAGATCAGTTCAATAAGGGACAAAAGCAAGACTAGATTATGTTGTGTCCAAGGAGAGAAGGCTTGTTTACAGAGGTTCTGGGATGAAACTGGAGAAGAATTAAGTTTAATAAGCTTGGAGATGGGAAAGAGGAGCAGAGCTGATGAGAAAAGGGGATCAGAAAAAGAATGTTTTGATGGGAGTGTGAGAACTGAAGTAGGAGTGAACAACAATTTGCTCAGGATGGAAGAACTGAGGCAAACGGAGGAGTTGGAAAAGAGAAATTCTGAAGATGTGACAGGGAAGAAGGAAAGGAGCTACAGAAAGGGAAGTGATGGAAGGCAGATGCCTTCATATAGATGTCGGTGACAACCCATTGTGGAGAGTGAAGGAAATGCAGGAGCAGAGCGAAAAGGGAGGATGATTCAGGGTAGCAAAAAATGTATTTGTGATGACAGATGTTCTTCAACTGGAGAATCACTTCGCTAGGAAACTGGAAGAAACAAAGATGGATAAAACAAACTTGCAGTGGAGAAAAGGGTTGAAGAGAAGCAAGCAGAAAATTAACAACAATCCTTGAGATAGAAAGAGAAAGAAAAAAGAAATGTGATAAAAGAGAAGGGAGACAAATACTGAGAATTACTAATCATCTGAAAATTGTGAAATAATTGATTGACTAAGCATGGGGAAGAAGATGACCTCAACTATGAGGCTGCAAGTTATAAGATCATTGTTTAAAAGGAAAAAACTCGGCATCAGAGATTCAAGACTATGGCTGATGAAAATCAGTGCAAGACAGTAAGCTTTGGTATAGGCTGAGCTGAAGGAGGAATGCTGACTGAACACATAATGGAGATGTGGGGATCTTCAGCAAGGGGATTGAGTGAATCAGGAAAGGCTTACATGGGACACAGTGAAAATAAAATAGTGCCTTGAGTTGAAATCAAAGGACAAGGCTGAAAAGAACTGCTACATGGAGAGCAGACAAAAAAAATGATGGGGGAAGAGAGAGGGGTTGTATTTAATGCTGGTAAGAATGGAGAAAGAGTATAAGGGTATAAGGAGGAGGAGCATGGGCAGGGAAAGAGAAGCCCAGTGTGACTGCCATGAAATTAAGCCTGGGGGGTAGAAATGAATGGAAAAGAGAAAGTTCTGAAAGAGAGGGAAGAGAAACAAAAGGATCCAGGACTTGGTGAGGCTGAAAGGAATGACATATGAAGAAGTCATGGATGACAGGGGTTTTTCACAGAGACAAAGAGAGTAGGAGGAAAGAAGGGTGTGGGTGTGAAATTCGAAGCTGTGAAACAAGACAGGTAGAAGTAGTGCAAAAGGAAGATGTAGCATAAGACAAAATTTTCAAACTTGGATGGTAAAAATAATGGTCCTAAATTCTGGGTAGCCATCTTAGTAGAAAGTGGCCTGAAAGCAGAGTCCCTCAAAACATTTTTCTATTTTCTTTCCAGACATTGTCTACAAATAGTAGCTCAGATGTGTGGGCTCTTCTCTGGAGAGAGCAGGGGGAAATGAACTATGGATTCCTACTCTCTCCTCTTCAGTGTGTTCATTAGTCTGGTGGAAAGGCTGATAGAAACTATATTTAATTAAGTATCGGGTGATTCATTTAGCTGAGAGAAGGAATAGATGTTAATAGTGTCATTCCTAAACAAGTTTAGATGTTTCTGTTTCATCACATTTGGCAGGTCTATTTGGATATGTCCATACTAATGCATAATATGAACTTTGGCTTGAATGCAGCCTAAATGGCTGAGACCAGGTTTATCTCAGCAGTCTGCCCTGGAGGGCTTTGCTGCTTGATAATGGTGTGATAAAGTATTTCATCCTTATGGACTTCCCTGTTTCTCTGGCTGCTTCTGCAAATAGCAGCAGCTGTGAAAAACTCTTTCAGTGTGAGCTCTGTTTGGAAGTGGATACCTTTTTTTTTTTCCTGGACAGGGGCCTTGCTGTGCTTCTGTCACCTGGAGTTTGGGTTTATGCAGAGAACAGTCCATAAGACCATGCCCCGAGATCAAAAGGGAGCTTCCCCACGTGAGCACAGAACACTCACCGACTGAGTGAGTTCCTCTCCCAAATATTCCTGGCAGGCAGCTCTGGCTCCTGAGAATTCAGTGTGTGTGTTTTTACATGCAAAGCTTTGGAACGGGATCCATCTTGCTTGACTACACCACTCAGCAGTTGGGGCTTTTCAGGTGAAGGGCTTCTGCTCTCACCTCTGTAGAGGAAAGGTTTGCCGGTCTCATACCTCGGGCACTCACCACAGTGCTCTCGACCAACATTAGCGTTTCAGTCATAATGTCTACAAAAGAGCCTGAAGCTACAAAGCCTGTTTCCGAGATAAGCTCTCTCCTTCCTGTTTTTGGAAAGAGATTTGGTTGTTAGGCTCGGGGAGCCGCAGCAGACTGCGGTTCTGATTTGTTTTCTAGGAATGACTAAGAGAGGAGGAGTTTGTACGCACTGACTACATTGTGATGACTCTGTTAGCAACCGCATTTCTTTAACTGTACGTGAGCTTGCTGAAAGTATGTTTTTAATCTTGTAAAACCCTCCTCAGTTTCTGATGTTTCTTCTCACATACATTCTGTTATTTTCCATTTTTAGCTTCAGTCCTTCTGTGTTTGACATACAGGCATTTCCAGGAATATTTTTACATGGATATTTTTCAACTTAGTAACATATTACTTTCATATATTTTCATTGTTGGCTAACGTCTGAAGATTTCTTTTTTTGAGTAAAAGCCCTTGACCCTGGTTAAAACTAACATTTTGTTTTACTGTGTAAGCAGCCAAGCCATCTTAGAAGTGAAATACATTAAATCAGAAAAATTAAAAACTAATCTGGCAGAGATTTTGCTTTCAAGTTATAGCAAGGAATGCAGAAAGAGTCCAGAAGAATTCATATGTGGCATTAAGAACATGGAAGCTGTATCAGAAAAAAGGTTGTGATTTGAATCCTTAGAAGCAACATGAGTGAGGCACAAGAAAGCTGGTTTTGGTTCAGAATGATGGTTGTCCCAAAGTAGCTTCCCTAATGTGATTTCAGCTGCATCCAGCCATGACAGCGAATAGTTTCTTGTGTTTGGTCCTCAACTTAAAAAAAAAATAAATAAAAGGCATAAGAAAAAAATCTGGATGTGAGGTCTGATACTCAGAACTGCTGAAAATCTGAAAACTAAGGCTTCAGTTCTCCATTGCGGACCACTCCCTGGGGAAACTAGTATCCTTTTCTCCAAAACTGTGTTGGAACTGGTTATCCTGTACTGCAGTGACATCTACTGAAGGAAAGCAACAAAAGCCTCGGGAAAGCAGCATTGGCCTCTTAAACATAATAAAAACATCAGAGATTTAATGTATTTTTAAATACCGAGGGGTTTCATATTTTTCCCTTTGTATTTTCAAAGCTATTATTATCTGATTGTTATTCAGCACCCATCATCACAATGTTTCCAGACTTTAAACACATACTAACTAATGTATTCTGTGTCCTGTTTTGTATGCAAATATTTAATTCCTGAAAGACTGGGTTTAATTTTAGTTCGTTCTTCAGTTGAGAATGGAAGTGATTTTTTTTCTCAACGAACGAGGGGAGAGATTAGAATTTAGGGGGTTGGCGAGCATACAAAGTGTTCAGACACAGCTGGCTGCAACCTGGGTGCTGCAGCAGGTAGAAAAAGGTGGAAAGGACAAAGAGAATTGTTACTTCTGCTATTAAGGTGAACTGCTAATATTTTTATTACATTTAGTTAAACAATATTTGATTATGTGTTTTCTTTTTGCTCTCCTCTTTCCAGGAAGCACTGGAACCCCTGCTTTTATTGACTAATGACTTGTGTTATGTACAGCTGCTTGTAGGGAAGATCTGCCTTATTTGCTGACAAAGCTTTGTGGTCTGTAGCTGCCTCATCTAGATGCTTCCATCTCTGTCTTCCAGGGAACTGGATTATGAGATCTAACCTTCCTGTAATTGGCAGCAGTAGATGAAGGTCTCAGGAGGAAAATGATATTCATGCCTGCACCTCCATCCTTCTGAAGCAGATAACATTTCACCCTTTTTACTTGCAAGATATTCCTTGAGGGGATACCTCCAAGCAGAATAAACCCCATGATTGTATGCATGTGCCAAACTATCAATGAGCTAGAAAAAAGACCATAATGTAGCTGCAAAATATTTTTTTTTTATTGAGAATACTGTTATTTAAAAAAGACCTGAAAATACCGATGGGATGGTTTTATGGTTTTGCTCTCTTCTGCATTTTTTTTCTGGTCTCCCAGCATGCAATGCTTAAAGCCTATAATTAAAACAGCTTGCTGATATTTGCATTTTCATGAAAGGAACCTCTTCTAATATACCACTCTTAAATCTCCTCATTGATATCAAGTGAAATTGAATTTCAAAGCTTTACTCTTTGCAGATCATTTAACTCTTAATGGCTTTTTATCCTAAATCTATCTCTGCTTCTGTCTGAGCATGTGTGCCTCCCTCCCCATCTCTCTGGTCTCTCTTCCTCATTATTTGTTCACCTTTAAGCCATTCCAAAGCTATTGGAAAGACAGATTGCAAAGACAGAAGCCTGAATCTTGCTGTTATGTTCTACAACTCTGGCATGAGTTCCTGCACATTTCTATTAGAAATATTTCTGCAACTGAAAACCCAGTGAGGGAAAAAATGGGCTTCAGGCTGCTTATTAGTTAAATAGTTCTATATGGCACTATTTGCACATGGGGATCATATTTATGGATTTAGATGAACAGTGGAAGAATAGTGCTTGGCACATTATTCTTGGAAGTGCTGAACTTCAGAACATGCATAAAATTAAAATACAGTATATATGCTAAGTGTTTAGGTACTTTGTGTAAGGCATCCCTTAGGAAAGTAATAGCTAGCAGTAAAGGATGTCTACCAAGTGGAATTTTCTGTTGATTATCTCATTCCCTTCCATATCTTTCCTTTTCCTGACAGAAACAGATGGAATTTTATTTTCTCACAATTACTATGAACTGAAACTAACAGCTCCTAAATTGGCAGTGAGGAGGTGGAAAGGTGTGGAAAAAAATAAAACCATGCAAATCCTCTGTAACAGTCTGAACAGTGAAATATGTTGTCAAGCAATTAGCTAATGCAACCAGTGGCTTGCAGATTACACCCAATATATGTGTTCATCAGTTCTTCAAATAGTTTGTGTATATTAAATAACAACACAGTTCTGTTGTCCTTATACTGATGATTAGACCTTCCAAAAGGGGAGGTCTAATCTATACAAAAGGGGAGCATTGACATTTTATTTACCTACTGATGAGGTCTGCAAAGGGGGCTTTTTTTCAGCTTTGAAATTGTTGTTTAAGCATCATCTATAAGTCATCGACTTAGAACATCTTCTGAGAAAGCGGCCACTTGACTTTCTTGCAGGCTGGTTCTGGAGATAATTTGGACATGCCCCTGGAACTGGCCATGGTGTGATTGTCTGCCACATGCCTCAGGAGCCACACAAGGATTTCTATGCTACAGCTCTCCTTAACTTTGAGAAACAAGACTTTATACATTGAACAGATTAAATCACTTAACCTCTAAGCAGGCCATATGGAAAAATGAGGAAATTAATATTCAGAGAAGTAGAAGCTGCCAAGATACCATTTTATAAACCTTGACTGTGGTGCACAGGAGGAAGGCCTGATCCAGTGCTCAGTTTTGTTCCTGAGAAAGATCTCATGGCAGAAAATGCACATCACCTGAGCCGGAGTAAGGGTTCCCCTTAATTATGAACAAGGTAAGGATATTCTCTTAGGCAAAGAGCAGTAAAGGAAGGTATTTTCTGCAAGGGAAAGAAAAAAAATGGGGTATATTTCAAGCTCAGTTTTGTCTTTGCTACAGAACCAAAATTCATGCTGGTCTTGAGTACTGTCTGTGCGCTGCTCTTAGATCAGTAAATTTTTGGGTAGGATGGACTTTGCCATACTGATATTGCTGATACCAACCTGTTATTTCAAGAGGTGGAGCATTCCTGGTAGTGTTTGTATTGATAATAACCCTCTTGATTATCAATGCCAAGTGATCAGGATTGCTGCCTCTGGTCTGCCATATGTGTATCCCTTCTTTTTTGCTCCCACACATGCATGATTGAGGCTATCTAACACTTAGCTAAGGCTGCTTTGTAAAGCAATAGCCCCAGAGGCTGTCATTGATTCCTTCTCATCACCAAGGAAGCTGAAATACAGAGGTTGCTGATGATTACACACCTTCAGCTTAAGCAGAGCTTCCCGGAAGATGACTGTGATGCATGGGATAAAAGATGTCGAGTACACTAAAATTATTCAGCTACATATTTTCTGCCAAGTAGACCCTGAAAGTTCTGGGAGAAATGCCAAAGTGATGCTAGTAAATGAATGTTTCTGAGCCATCTTGTCCTTGACTGCAGGAAAATAGAAGTGTTGGATCAGAATATTTTTACAAAGTTACCCTCTCTTTGTTTTGCTTCTCTTTGTATGGAGTCATGTTAAATACTGGCTAAAAATCTTTACAGTCATTTTGATAGTGCCCTTCTCATGGAAAACGGCATGTTGGATAAAGCTTTTAGCTATGCAGTTTCCACAGATTACACTTTATTTATTTTATGGATACCTCCTACCAGTATCATATGCATTTTCCTGGGTCTCCTGGGTTTTCACTGTTTTGCTGATTCACTGCATAAAGCACATTAAACATTCTCAGTAACCTTGCAAACACAATCAGCCTGATTCACGTTCCTTGTAGTGTGCATTCATTTCATGGAAGGTCCAGCTTCAATCTGCCTCAGTGTATGCAGCTGGGAAGAGTTTGACCCAAATCATATCCAATACTTCCTTCTTGAGTATTTGTTTAGCAGGATTCTGCATTGTGTGTTGTCTTGTATTTTGGACTTTTGTACCTGTGCCCAAAGGCAGTGGTATTAGAATTTCTGTCATGCTGGCTCCTTTATACATAACTCGCCTTTGAAATATGGCTTGTTTGATTCACCCAACTACTTTTCTTTATCAAAAAAGAAATTAAAAATTACTGCCACAATTACATTATGATTGCTTTAATTAAACTCTTTGTTCCTGGTAATTTTCATGAGACTGGAATGTTTCTAAATAATGATTTATCCTTGCTAAGCCCTTTCCAGCACTTTAAGTCTCTAGTATTATTTTGACAATATTATTATTACTGCAGTTCTAGAGCTTTCTTTTTTATTTAGCATAGCCAATATGGAGAAATTTGTCATTTTATGTCTGTAATTTTTTCCACATTTTAACAGGAAGATTTCTTTCTGTTTTATTTCAATCATACGCTGATTGATGTTTCTGATGCTCTCTTTCATGCCTTACTTTTAGTAATTGTGATTGCACCTTCAATGGAACATTCATTTCACATTAGCTTCTTGATGTAGAAAAATAATCTTAAAAGCTGTTAAAGAAAGATTGTCCAAAATTAAATTTTTTTGGTTATTTTTTAAACATCTTCTGATTTTTCTAATTTTTTACCCCTGTGAGAACTCAAGTAGGCAAATCCAGTACATACTAAAATATTAAGCATTCTTATTCTGCAATATATTACTATGTGAAAAGAGGGAAGGGAGGTACTGAGCACAAAGGTGTTCAGGAGGTGCTGAATATGTAAGAGTTGGTTGGCCTGTAGTAATAAATGTCCCACCTAATCTGCACAATGCTGGATTTAAAGGCATAGCTCAGAATTCTGGATTATGTACAACATTAACAGCTCTGAACAGGTATATCTTTGTCTGGGGTTTGCAGATTTATTTGATTATGCAGCATATGATGCTCTGAGTTGAAAGAAACCCATTTGCTTAATAGTAGCTTCAGAAATGGAGACACTGCTGCAGTACAAGAGCCAAACGTAAGGAACTGTCTTCTGCTGAGGCCTGGTGATGGCAGCTTTAAAATCCATGTAGAATTAGGAGACAGCAAGAGAAACACTGTTGCATGACAGGCTCATCAGGTTGTTTTTTGGAAAAGCAGGCGTGGTATTGTGAAGGAGACCAGCTTGCTCCGATTGACTCCTCCAGTGCTCAGGGCAACAGGTGATGTGCGAAGAGCCTCTGTAAACCACAAAAGATAGCACCAAAAAAATGCTCCTGTCATCAGTGACTGATGTAATTAGCTTTCTTCCTACTGGAAAGAGCCAACAAAGTCTCAAGGAAACCATGAAGTGTCTTGATAAAATAAATATTGATATATATGAAAATCAAATGTGGCACATAAACTTCAAATACAGCTAAATGAAAAAAAAAAAAAAGACATACCACATATAAAAGTATCTTTCTTTTATTTTTATGGGCTTAGACTAAAGGTAGGTTGAGAGTGGGGTTACCAGGACCTGTAACATCATTCAGGCTGATACTATGTGGAAGTTATTCGGAGCAATGTGATTTGGATTCAGTGTTATTTGAGGCGATGTTAACACAGTCCTGACTCACAAGAGAGAGAAAATTAATTTGGTCTGGATCCCATTACTCTCCCTGAGAATGTATCTTTGTTGGAATATATTTTTGATCAAATTCAATATCTGATTTTCACATCCTGGTTTACAGTTAGATTTACAGATTTGCAGTACTAATTTACCTCCTATTTTTAACAAAGCTAGAGCTTTGGAGGGGCTAAGCTAAAGCTTGGGGGCTTTCCAAAGTTACAAAACAAAGCCAGCAGTTACTTTCTTTTTCTGTTCAGTCTGCTGCTTTTTCCTTCTGCTGGAACATACACCACCTCACAAGAGTTTGTAGCCCTATCTTTAGATTTGGTGTTTACCTCCCTGTTTTCCTGCATAACTACTTTGCCTTTCTGAAGTAAGTCGATTTCATGTCCTACTGCTGCATTTTCTGTAGATCATTGTTTCCTAAAGCTACTGAAGCACTGAAAATGTGCACAAAAGGGCAGATTTCATTAAAGGGCAGTACACGGGTTTCATTATAACCAAAAAAAGAGAAACTGACACTTCATCGTGTCATCTCTATGCTGTAGTCATTTCTCCAAATGCCTTGGGCATCTTGGAATGTCAGTTTATTAAACCTGACTCAATAAAGAATTCTAGGAAATGATTTTGCAAAGGACATTTTATTACTGAGTTAGCATTAAGAATCATAAAAAATAATGCATTTAAGGAAAAGCTTTTAGCCAAACATTATGAATTAAGAGGGTCCTGCAACTTTGCTGCTGCTGTGGTGTGTCTGAACAGAGCATCGCCACAGCTAGCTGGCCACAGCCAAGAGTGGCAGACGGAATGAATATAGGAACATTGCCATAAACTGCAATGGCTGACTGTGAACACAGGTCAGAGCACTATTCTGAACATGGAAACACGGCACTTTGTAAATTAAAAACAAACAAAAAAGTGGAGATTTTTAATCTTCAAATTATTTAGGTGATAGCATCCATTCACTACTTGTCACATGGCTGGGGACTGGGATAGAAGTGGAATGTTTTTAAAATAAAATATTTAAAAAAAATAATCTTTACTTAAATAATAAATGATAATTTTTAATCTTTAAAAAATCCAAAATAACTGAGCTTTTTATTGCTGCTAGGTAGTTGTAAGTAGAACATAAGTAACTTACTATTTGTTTACAACAGTATTCTGGTAGAAAGATAACTTTTAGCGCAATTAAGAGAAGGAAAAAAAATCCAAAAAACTACAACCTTCATATAAAGTCTGTCCATACAATGGTATGACATTAGCTAAGTAATCCATGTCCTGTCAGTGTATTACCTCAACTTGTTCTTCACTTGTCACAGGTAGTTAAAAGGGTCTTTGTCTTGTGCAAATAAAAAGACATTTAAGCATTTCTAAGTAAAACTTGGAGAGAAAAAATATTTGCTTGAGACAAACAACTGTTTTGTGACAGAACTATTTTGGGCAAAAAGAATGTAAAAATCTAAGCAGTGTGTCTCTGGTGTATAAATAAATGCCCTGTAATTGTCTTTGCTAAAAGTGGAGGTAATGGTGTTGAAACAATAGACTCCATTGAAAAATGAAATCCTGTAAAGTGATAAATGAGTAAGGTCAGCTGAACTATTTGAAGGTAAATCACTTTTCTTTCCTTAGCTACTGGCATTTTTAATCTGAGAAAGAAGACATCCAGAAATTAACTCTATATGTTCCACAGAGATAGGAAAAGACCTATAACAGGTATAGGATCACACCTGCCACATCACTTAGCGGGAACCCCTCCATTACACTGCCTCTTGACTGGATTAGACAATTCCTAGCACAAAAATGTCCAAACTGTGTTCAGACACGCTCAGCTGCTGCTAAGACAGTTTCACACAGATGGCTGGCAAGACTGATGAGGCCAATGCATTTCTGACCAGCTTGTGGCCAAGGGGCTAATGCTTCACATTCCTTCTAAGAGATTGAGGTCCTTTAAACAGGTAATGGGTAAAATTCCACTTGTCTACACAAAAAAATGCCAGATCAGTGGGCCCACATTGCAGTTGGAGGTTCCATCTGGAGAGGAGAGTGCTGACCAGGAGGTAGTTATGGTTTAGGGGTGCTTCGACTGCTCTCACAACTCACACAAATTGCTGTAACAGGCAACAGTGGGCAACAGCCTCCAAAAGGCTGCACACATCAGGTAACACCACCAGGAGCAGAGCACAGATTTAGCAGTGCAAAAGTAGTACTGCGTCTTATTTCCTGTTAGCTTATATGATGGACTCATGCCATACTTCCTCCATTTCTCAGTTTCCATTGCACCTTCCAGCCATTCTCAATTCTGATCTCTCCCTTCTCCCTCCAATTTTATATATACATATAGAAAATACTCTTTGTGTTATATTATATATATATATGTCTGGTACCTACATATCTATATAGCTCTGCTGTTGTCCCAGGCAGTAGTAGTATCCTGCTCTAAAGAATTCTCCTCTCAAGCACTTAAGCAGCAGAGCTCCTCTCCCTCAGCAGCAGAGCTCAAGGATCCTTATTGCATGCTTAGAAAAAAATTCACTCGTGATGGGAACATCAACCTCTGCACCAACAACTGGGTGCAAGTGCAGAGGGCTTCATTTGAAAGGATTTTGGCTCTATCTCTGTGCTCATATACTCCTTCCTTTGAAGGCACGAGAATTTTTCCATTAGAGCTTACTTAAAGTTATTTTGGGAATAACTTCACAAGCAACTGAACAAGAATAAAGATATGGACAGTGAAAGAATAAAGAAAAAGCTATTAATGCCAAGCAAACTAAGAATTTACACCCTTGGCAAAAAGATGAACTACTAGAAAGAAAAAACACTATGTTCTGATAATTCAGATATTTGATATCCTAATTTTTATGCAACTCATTCTCTTTACATCTCTGGTGTTTCCATTAGAAATATGATTCTCCTTCCCTGTCTCCTGTTCAGCTGGTATTTTGGTCATGACGGTTTTTCATCTTTAAGAACAAAGGAATTTTTGTACTTTATAAGATCAGAAGTCCCATGACTTGCCTCTGACAATGACAACATAAATGATTGTATTAAAAGTACAAGCAATTGTTACAGGCAATAAAAAAAAAAAAAAAAAAAAAAAAAAAAAAAAAAAAAAAAAAAAAAAAAAAAAAAAAAAAAAAAAAAAAAAAAAAAAAAAAAAAAAAAAAAAAAAAAAAAAAAAAAAAAAAAAAAAGTTTCTTTCTTACCCTTACCAGCTGCCTGCTACAAAAGAAAAACCTGAGGGGATGTTCCCTATTTAAAATTATCTCTATTATTATCATAATAAGACAGACAGGACTATTCTAATCTTTACATGTCTATCCCTTTGTGATATCCTCTTAACGTTGGTAACAGCAATGTTACATTGTGCTAAGGAGTTTCACAGATTTTATCTTCACATTTTCTGATATTCAAGTTCAGTGTATGTTCTTACGTTTGTGATAAAAAGACTATATGACTTTGCATTCTTTGTATTTCTCTCTCCTTTTTTAAAAATATTTATTTATTGCCACTCATCTTGACATTAAACAGCCCCATTTATTTGGGCTTTCATTGTAAAAAATTCTCAAGAGAATTTATAATTTTTTCATCATCTGTTTTTGAAATAATTTTGTTTGCATTGTTTTGAGGTGGAAAGAATAAATTAAAACACAATAGATAATATACCTCTGATTTAAATAATGCTTGTATACTGTCAGTGTTATTTTCAATGTTACTTATAGACTTTTCCTGATAAAGATCCTCTTATGCAGATGCTTCCAAAGGGTAGCAGGATTTGCCTTAAGGACCATTATCATCTTTGACCCATTATTGGGGTTGAGGCAAAGAAAGTAGTCCTAAGAAGTTCTTGAGAAGTATCTCTTTGTTCTGCCTAAGAGTGAGTGCATATTATTTTAGCAGTGCCACCATTTATTTCAAAAGTCTCTGAATGTACCATTTAACCTGAGGACTTGTTCTTCACTTCATCCTGCTGTTTCAACACCTCTCCCTCTGATTCCACAATCTTCATCTTTACTACCTGGAGGTAGAACAGAAATAGTGTAGGGCTATTCTGGCATTTTCTTACTGTTTCTTTCCTCCTTGATACTTAAACTTTATTCGTACCCTCATAATTTTTTTTATTTTTAATGTAACACATGGGAAAATGTTGTTAAAATTGAAAGCTAACTAAAATAGTTGAAATGCTTAATTTTCTTCACCCAAAAGCTTAAAGCTGTAAGGTGGTATACATATGAGAACAGAAAAGTACATTATTTTTGTATCTTTCTAAAAAATGCTTCAACTGCTATAACACCATTTCTTATACTAACAAACTATGTATTTGTTCTAAATATTTAACAGTAATGTTTTGACACAGAGAAAGTAAAACCCCCATTACCTCTATGTACTGCTGTTTTGGCACTGTCTATTATTAATTCAAACAGTTGCCTTGGTAAAAATAATACTTACTTACAAATATTAATAAGAATGCTCCATTTGGGACTCTTATTCTGCTTCAGAGATTTTGACATTCTCTTATCCTCCCTTGCTCGATTTTGCTGCTGTGCAGATGAGGTGCAGCCCCCACAGGAGGACAGGGATGGGTGGCAGGAGATGACCACTCTTGCCTTGCAGAAAGGGAAAGACAGGGGTGCAAGCAGCTGCTGCATATGCTCATGGCCCTTGTCCTGCTCCCTTTCCCTGCATACCTACCCTTTTGCTCTCCTTCCATGCTCTCCAGCAGCAAGGGTACACCCTGGGCCCTTCTGTGCTTGGTGGGTCTCCAGCACCAGGAAGGTGAGAGAAGCTGAGCCTGGCAGAGATGTCTGCACCACCACAGTGCCCATATTGTTCTGAAGGTGGGTGCTGAGGACCCTTGTGGGCAGAAGGATCTATTCTTGAACAAACTAAACTACAAATAAATGAAAAATAAATGACTGAGAAGCTGAATAAGTGAAACACCACTTTATGCATTCTATTTAAACCAAGCTACTCTGTTTACACAGAACAGTGTTTTAAGGAAAGCAGAAGTCACTGGTGTTGGTGAGCTTACAAACTGAGAGATGCAAGCAAACTGCCTCTGTCATCATTTGAAAACATAACGCTGACAGATCTCTGCCTTGGCGGTAGCACTAAACAGGATTAACCACTCTGGCATCTCAGGTTTCATTGCACTGAAATAGAAATAAGTGCTGATCTCACAGAGAATGGCATTTGTCATATTATTCATGCCTGTGGTGGCCTCAGGGTGTACATGGTTGGTCACATCATGCCAAACAATGTATAACTTGAAACTAAACTTTCAAAAGTGCTTTAGTGGTATTATAATCAGTTAATTGTTCTTTTGTTTTTAGGATACTAATGGAAAGAGATACCAACCTGGCTCAAACATCCTGATATACTCAGCTTCAAGAAAAGCACCATTCTGCTTTTATTCTTATGCAGCACATTTATTTAGCAGTTAACCTCTCACCCATCCATGGCACTCCCTATCATCTGCATTCCATCTGGGGCATGCTCACCAAGGTGTGTAGCACAAGCAAAACTTACACAGCCATCATTTAGAGGACTGATTCATTTCATGGTGGATTTGAGATCCCATTGCCAACTGGGGCAGCTCCTTTCCATGATTCCCCCAGATCACAGCTGCTGCTCTGCCTCAAAGGCAGCCCAGGTGGTGGCCAGCTTGTGCTTCTGGCTTGCATCCCCTCTCCTCTTGCCAGATGGACTCTTCCTTGCTACCTTGCATGCTCCGTGTCTTGGTCTCCTTCTGCCTGCCTCCCAGCAGCAGAGCTAAGGGTCCACAGCGGGCTGCCAGTAGGTGCTGGCAGGGCAAGGACACAAAAGAAAATGTCAGAGAACTATTGACAGCAGCTGGCAAATCCCATGGCAGAAGTGCTCAGTTTGGCAGCATCACAGAAACTGTACTGGATTTGGAAGCAGTGGGACCATGGTGTCCAAAGGCTGTGTATGAGAGCAAGTCACCCCTCACATGTGTCTGCATGACCATGTCAGATTGCTTAAAAATAGTGGGGGACAACAGTGCATTTGCTTTAATTTTTCATTTCCCCAAAGCTTTCCCATAGCAGGAAGAGCTGGATTTTTGGTTTTGTTAATCATCCAGAGAGCTGTCAAACCTTGCCACACAGGCCTCCTGCCGCGTGCCCGGGACTGAGTTGGGCACTGATGGCACCAGACAGCTGGCTAAGTCCCAGCAGCAGAGACATGGAAGCCTTTGCATCAACTGCTGAATTCGAGGGTAGGGATTACTAGCCCTTCATCTTGCTTGCTCTCTCTCTTAGGGATGAGGGTGATCTATTTTTCTTGGACTTCTTTTCCACTTTTAAAGAGCATCCAAAGGAGAAATGTTAGCTCATTAAAGGAGACTTTGATTTTGCTTGCCAAAATATGAAGCTGGAGTCAGAATAGTTCCTCTATGCTAACTGAAGACTTCAACCATGCATTACCCTATCTAGACTTCAGTGAAGCACTTGACACCACAGCATTCTCCTAAAAAAACTGGCTTGGATGGGTGGACGCTTCAATGGGTAAAAAACCTGGTTGGATGGCCAAGCCCAGAAAGCTGTGGTGAACGGAGCTAAATCCAGCTGGCAGCTGATCACTAGTGTTTTCCCCAGGGAACAGTATTGGGGCTGGTCCTATTTAATGTCTTTGATAAAGATCTGGATGTGGGGATTGAGGGCACCCTTGGTAAATCTGCAGACAGGAGTTGGACAGGATTGTTGTTCTGCTCGAGGGTAGGAAGACTCTACAGAGAGACCTGGACAAACTCAATCAATGGGCTAGGGACAGATGCGGGAGGTTCAAAGTGAAGTGCTGGGTCCTGCACTGGGGTCACAGCAACCCCAGACAGCACTACAGGCTGGAGGAGGAGTGGCTTGAGAGCTGCCCAGCAGAAAGGGACTTAGGGGTGCTGGTTGACAACCAGCTAAACATGAGCCAACAATGTGCCTGGGTGTCTGTGGTGGTTTTAATCCAGGCCTTCCCTGGTTACCAGTTTGTAACCAAGGAAGGGGCAGTGTTCCCAGTATTCCATACAATTTTTACGTAAATCGTGGTATAAATAAGAGGGGAGGAGCGGCCTTCGTTCCTCTTCTCTTCCGGCGAGATTCAGGAACAGTGGGTCCCTGCGTTGGTCTCGCTTATCTAAGGCTGAGGCCTGCAGCATCCACTAACCTGCTACGTGGAAGCTTGGAGAGTGCTGGCAGTGTCTGCCAAGCCTGCTTTCTAAGGGACGTGGTGAGATTTGTTTTACTAGCTATTTTACTAGTTCTTGGGTTTGATTGTGCATATCTATTTGGTGTCCCTTTTTGTTTCCTTTTGTCCCTTTTTCCCCTTTCCCTATCCCTTTGGGGGGTGTTTGGATTCCCGTTTGCTGTGTACATAGCATCTTAACTGTAATATACATAAAATATATTTTTTATATAACTAGCTTGGTTTTCGGGTTCTTCAATTTGCATAGTTTTTTTCCTTTGCCCTGGGGGAAGTAGAAAGGGGGAAGGAGAGGGGCTGCTACTGGGGGGTTGGGCCTTTGGCAGGGAGCCAAGTCTGAACCATCACAGTGTCCAAGATGGCCAATGGCATCTTGGCCTGTATCAAGAATAGTGTAGTACGACTAGGGAGGTGATTGTCCCACTGCAGTGGGCACTGGTGAGGGTGCACCTCGAATACTGTGTTCAGTTCTGGGCCCCTCACTTTAAAAACAACATTGAGGTGCTGGAGTGTGTCCAGAGAAGAGCAAGAAAGCTTCTGAAGGGTTTAGAAAACATCTCTTAAGAGGAACAGCTGCGGGAGCTGGGTTTGTTTAGTCTGCAGAAGAGGAGCCTCAGAGGGGACCTCATCACTCTCTACAACCACCTGAAAGGAGGTTGTAGTGAGGTGGGAGCTGGTCTTTTCTACTGTGCCTACAGTGAGAGGACCAGAGGCCTTAGGCTGAGACAGGGGAGATTCAGATTAGACATTAGAAAAAAAAAATTCACTGTTAGGGTGGTCAGGCATTGAAATAGCTTGCCCAGTAAGGTGGTGGAGTCACTATCCCTAGAGGTGTTCAAGGCATCTGAATCTGGCACTGAGTGATATGGTTTAGGGTTTACTTGAAGATCTCTTCCCACCTTGATGATTCTATAATTATAACCCAGAAGTAGCAGTTTTGCTTCCTGGTCTCATGCTTTATTTCAAATCCCATGTTTAAATTCATTCCATAAAATGTTCTGTGCCATTTTATTCATGAGTTTTCTAGCTGGAAAGCTCCCTATCACTCCCTATCAGTAGTTTTGATTCACTGAAATTGTCTCTGGTAAAGGGATGATTTTTCTGCCATTCCTAGATACAAACAAGCAAACAAACAAACAAAAAACCTCTCCCAAACAAGATTGATATTTCAACTGTCAAAATGGGATATTTAGAGCTAAGAGTTTTGAAAACATTTGATTCACATAATTTCAATTCAAACACAATGCCATTTATGTGAAAGTAAAGAAAGAAAGGGTGAAAATCAGGTATTTAGAAATACTGAAACAAACCATTTCTATTTACTGAAATGGTTCTACCTGGTCAGTTTATGAACATGTTGATGATTTTGGTATTTCGGCTACAGAAAATACCACTTCAAATTTAATAATTTTTTGGTATTATAAATCTATTGCAGGCTTTTGTCCCCAAGATTTTGGGAGTAAATATTTTTTCTTCTTTTTGTTTGTCACTGTGCAGGGAGCGCTCACTTTAAATAATACGAATACAATAAATCTGTTTCCCCTTGCTGGGGTAATTTTAATCACTATTTACTCAATGGCAAAAGATTACCTATAGCTTAAATCTGTCTTGACTGAAGTTGGTTTCTCTCTGCTTTTCCTCTACAAATCAATTTTTAACTAATACAGCCAAATATTTTAACAGGTTGTGTGGCCAATATTCTGTTCCCACTTATTTCTGTGAGCTTCCTGTACCTCAGAGAAGCTATTTTCAGGTTTGCAGCCATGCAAATGAAAGTAACATAACTTCTTTTCTTTCAGTGTTACCAGTTCCTACATACATGTCCAGATACCTTATGTATATACTGTAATATTATAGCGTTAAATGAAACTGCTTTGGAATGCCTGAATGTTTTTACTTACTCTAGTCACAGTGAGTGTGTTCTTTACACTTGTCATCTGAAATTATTCCTGCTCTTAATCTACGCAGTTTAAAAACTGTGAAGGAGGTGATGGCATTTTCTACAAGCCAGCAGAAAAGAAAGAAATAATTTACAGAAGATGTTATTAAAAGCATATGTCATTGTCACACTTCAGGCTGTTCTGGAAAAGGTAAACTTCATTCTTGGGAAAGAACACAATGTTAACTTGCTGTCAGATAAAAAATTACAGTATTGGTTGAATTCACATAAACTGAATGTGAAGACAGACCTATTTATGTCTAAATTATGGCTCTCTTCAGGTAGTGAAGCTGCACATCCTCTCATGTATCTGTAATATACTTGGTCTCCTAGGACAATCATATTGGGACAGCTTGAAAGAAGGAGGATTCAGAAAATAGAAAAGCAGTTTAAGATTCTTATTGAAACAATTTATTTTTGGAAGATAGTGGTATGCACATTGCAGAAACAATAAAATGCTTTTCCTAAGGAAGCTGGTACTTTCCAGTGGCCTTAAAGAAAGCTTGCATTCATTGAGCTGTGTTGTTGGCAGGAGCCATGGGAGGTGGCTGAGTCCACCCGCTGCCTGAGGGCCACTCTACCTGTGCCAGCTCTGACCAATGGTGCCCAGCTCTTCTTGAAGAGTCTGAGCGTGGAGGCTGCACAAGCACCCAGCCAATCTTCTTCCCTATCCTTACCATTTTTTTTTCTAATCTTCTTGCTTTTTTTTAAACCTGACCCATCCTTGATCCATCCAATATGAAATCACAGAGCAATTTGTCCTTTTCTCTTCACAGCAGTCTTTCATATATCTGATATACATTCATATCAGAATTGCATAGATATGTATGTTATTTCCTCTTCTTCCACTTCCCCCCTTCAACCTAAATCTCTGTTGATTTTTTTAAAGTTACTTCTTAACTTATGTTTTATAGATATATGATCATTCAGATTGTTCTTTTCTGCTCTCTTCAGGGGCTACATATTTACTGAAGTCAGACCACAGTTACTGAGTTTTCCTAGGGCCATGTAAATCAGGCTGTTTCACAAAGAATTTGTGCTTCTTTTTTTGTATTGTTTTATGTGGTTTGGCTTTCTCGCTGTAGCTCTCTGACATTGTCCCTTTAGTATAGATTGTGATTCATATAACAACAGAACTTTTTTTTCCTTTTTTTTTTTGTCACATATTTGCAGCTTTTCTTACTGCAGAACACTCAATAGTTCTGCCTTTCCTGTTTGTGTGGCTGATCATATCTGCCTTTGCCCAGTAGCGTGCACTTATCCCTGTTGAACAGAACCTTCCTTTTTCCAGACCAAATCACTAGTGTGCGAAAATCCTTCTAAATCCTACATCTGTCCTCCAGCATGCTAAAGCCTCCCAATTTGGTATAATCTCCAGTTATGTAAACATGTTTTCTGGACCATCACTGAGTTCATTACCATCCTTCTCACAACGAGCCACTTGTACCAGCTTCCTAAATAATCTACATTATTTTCACTGTTTACTGAGAGAGTATCATATGAAACCATGTCAAAAATCTTACTAAAGGGACATCCAACATGGTCTTCAGTGTTTCTCCTCCACTGATGAGTCCTCTTACTCCATTGCAGGAGAGATTAGATTTGACATCTTTTGTTCTTGACAAAGCTGTGTTGGCTGTTACTTATTGTGTTACAACTGCTTAAGCATAGCTTGTTTATTTGCTCCAGTATCTTTCCTGGGTACTGAGATTAAATAGATTGGTGTATATAATTTCCTATTTCCTTCTTTCCTTTCAACAAAACTGTTTGTTCCTTTCTGTCCTGTAATATTCCTTCACTGTATATTATCTACAATAACCACTAGTAGGTGAGATTTCATATCCAGTCCTTTAAATCCAGCTGATGGGAAAGCAGCAAATTTTGTTTGAATAATTTCTCACTTGGTCTTCTGATAGTATAATATGAAATCTGTTTGTTTTCCCCATTATCAATAATGCCTGATATATACATATATAAAAATAAAAATTAGATGCAAAAATATCAAGAAATTTGGCTTTCTCAGTGTTGTCTTTTAAAACTTTCCAGTTCTGCTTGATACTAGCATAATCATTTGCCTGATTTTTTTCCACTTCTGGCAATGTACTTAACATTATTTCATGTTAGCCCAAATATCCCAAAATTACTAGCTGTGTTTCGTTTTCTGCTGCCTTTTCTGACTTTATTCCTGCATGATTAGGCTACACTTTTGCAGCTCCCTCAAGTAACCCGACCCAGCTTCTTTCCTGGATGCTTCATTCCTATCTGAGGTTCAGAAAGAGCTTCTGACAGCCAGGCTGATCTTTTACTCTGCCCTTACCTCTTCTGCCCAGTGTTCACTTACTTATACTCCTAATGTTATTTCTTTGAGAACTGCCAGTTCTCTTAAACATTTTTTTTGCCTGCATCAACCTCCCAGAACACCATATTGACACACTGTATGAGTTCATTGGAGCCTTACTTCCATGCAATGTCTTGCTTTTGTTTTGATGTTGTTACTTCTTTCTAAAATCACAGAATCTCCCTCCAAAAAACCATGAAGCCATACATGTATGTATACATATACTCATATATTTATACATACATTCTTATATATACATGCATACACAAGTGTTTACCTCTCTCTTTGTGAAGATCATTGAGAACTTCCAAAATGCCTGTTTTTTCTGACCCAAATATTTCAGTTTAATACCTACAAAAGAAAATGAAAGATGATGGGTGAGCCACCAGAAAACAAGCTCATAATTCTGCTGGAAAATGGAAGCACTCAGGATTTCTTATTCCTTTTCTAATAATCCTGCAAAGAAATTTTTTGCTTTACTGCAGCTGTAGCTTGTAGGTGAAGGACACATGTGAAGGCATTATAGATCCGTTCGACTCCTGCATTAGAAGAGTGTGTTAAAAGCTCTCTTCTGCTCTTTCTGCTTGTGATGTATCTGTGATTTTGCAGACATTTATCCTTACATTAATTGTTTATTCTATTTCATGGCATCAGGGGTCTAAGATGCAGGATTATTCTTAGCTGGGCTTCCTGATTTCAGCCTCCTGGGGAAATTACGAGCAGGTATAGGACTGCATCAGTTCATGTTTGACAGGCTTTGCAGCAACAGCTGTAGAAACCAATGACATGGTGTCCCACTGGCTCACAGGGAACAGATTCCTCAGATGTTGTACCTAGCAGTGGCTTGGGGTTAAAGAATATCTTTAAAATATGTTTTGGTTTCCTCTGTGTCTCACAGGGACTTATTCTGTGACACTTGGAACATTTCTGTATCCATCTCTCTGATGAACATAATTTCTCCTTTTCCTGCGAAGGTTCCATATGACAGAAAGGGGAAAATATTTCAAATTAAGCAGCATTCATCTGCATTGGTGATGAGCATAACACACTTAGCTATAAAGATTTTCTGTAAGCATATTTCACTATGTCTTCCTCTTGTATATTTTAATTCACTTGGATTAGCATAGTTTTACTTGTTTCTCTCATGTTGTCAAAATATTAAATATTTATAATTACAGCAAGGGCTCGTTTTCCTTGTTTCTGAAGAACCATTTACTGCTTATGGGAGTGCTTAACATAAATTGTTAGCAGTAACTTGCAGTATATGCAGGATACTAAAATGGGCTGTATGAATTCCACTTTCATACGGAAGAGTTAGAGGGGGGCTGGGTATGTATTTGAGCTTTCTTTTTCGTGGGTTTCGTTCGGTTTTTTGTTCATGAAAAGAAATCTTAGAAGCGCATTCTCATGACCTTAGATTAATTTAGAATTCAAAATTTCACCTTTCAAGTCATGTTGAATAGTGAAGTTGAAACTTGGGCAAAAAACCGCATGAAGGATGACAGTATTTAAGTTATGATTTTTTTACCAGGTATACTTACACATACATACCTCTTGGGGTCTGAATTATAATACCCGAAGCTTACACAGTTGGAATACCCCCTCCTTAAAAGCTAAGGAGGCACATTTTGGCTATTATACAGTTTTTATAAGCGTGGATCTCTGCAAAATAATTGTGTAAAATTTCCCGAGTGGGTGAGCACCGATTTTAACGCGCACTATACACGCTGGTTGTATGCAATTGCAGGCGTATATCGCGATCCCTCGTGCACTCTAACGCGGGACTGTCCCGCTCCCCGCACACGGACGGAGCCGGCGGCAGCGCAGCGCCTGGTACCGGCTGCCTCAGGTTTCCCCGCAGAAACCCCTGCGGTGGCTCCCTCACGCACCGAAGTCTCCCACACAAACACCTGCCACGGGGTGACTTTCCCCCCTCACAAGGCGGTCTCGCTGCTCGGGCGCAGGAACTCGCGCCGACCTCGGCTCTCCTGTCGGAGCCCCGCAGGTCCCGCTCTCTCGCTGCCGCCGCAGGTGCGGGCGCGGGGCGGGGACGCGGCGGCGGCCGCGGAGCTCCGACCCCCACTCCTCACTCCCTGCTCGTCCCCGCTGCCGCCGCCGCTGCCCCGCCGGCCGGGCGGAAGGGGGGCGGCGGGGGGGGAGGCCCCGCGCCCCCGGTGCCGCTGCCGGGCATGCGCCGTGCCCCCGGAACATGGCGGCGGCGTGAGGCGGCCGGCGGCAGCAGCGGCTTGACAGGACCCGCGTCCCGCCCGCCCGCCCAGTGAGTGGCGGCGGCGGCGCTGCCCGCTCCCCGCGGCGGGCAGGGGGGAGGGAGAAGCGGGGAGGGAAAGGGAGGCGAGGCGGCGGTCGCGCCCCTTCCCGGGGCTCGCACCGCGACCTCCGCTCGCCGTGGCCGCGGTCCCGGGCGCCCCCGGGTGTCCCTCCCAGCCAGCCCCGCTGCGCTGGAGGCGGCACCGGGTCCCGCCGCGCCTGCCCCGCGCTCTGGCGCTGCATCCCTGCCTTTCTGTGCTGCCCGCTCCCCTCCTCGGCGGGTCCCGCCGCCCGCGGGGATTCGCCGGTGGCCGCGGCAGGAGCGGCTTCCCGGGCGAGAGGAGCGGGGCGGCTCTGCCTCCCGGCACCAACAAAGCGCCTCTCTCTCCCGGAGTGGCCGCGACTCCCGGACAGCGGGAGTCTCGGTGAGCCAGGGCGGTGTGGGAGGTCCCCGCGCCGGCGGTGCCGCCGTGGCGGGTCTGCCGCGGGGCCGGCGGCGTTTGACAGGAGCGCGGGCAGGACACGCCTCCCCCGGCCGGGGCGGCCCCGCTGCCTCCCCCGCCGCGGCGGCTCCGTGCCCTGCGGGCCCGGGCGGCGGGGGTGCCCCTGTCCCGTTCCCGCCGCGGCGCCCGACGCTGGGAAACGGGCGTCATCCAGAAAAGCTGGATGCGCGTTAAAAATGACACAGTTCGGGGCGCGCACCTGTGTTTGGTGAGGGGGCTGGGGGTGCCTCTGGGAGACAGCGCGGTGGCCGGGCGGGGGACTCCTGTCGCGTTGCGATGCGCTGCGGCGCCTTCCCGTTTCCTTGAGGGTTAAACTGCGTATGTGGCAAATATTGGTTAACGACTTGGAGTGGATATGCTGCTTGGGGAGTCATATTTTGGATGGTCCGAAGAAAGTAGTTTAGGTATGGAAAATTCTTTTCATACAGTGTCGTGCATCATCGCTGTCTTAGCTGTTGTGACAACCTACAGAACACATTGCAGTGCTGTAGTAATTAAATTAATATTCAAGTTAAATTTTATGCTCAATTATTCTTTAGAAGTTAAGGCACATTTAAAGTGTTACTGCAATTTAAAGTTGAAGTCTTTCCCTGCAGTTATTTTCTGGTTCTCACTGATTATTTAGGCTATAGGAGATAGCAAAAAATAATTCTAAAACCTAAAAGGTTTAGGAGACGTGAAATACTGATGTCTTAGTGAGTTCTACTAATGTAAACTTCATTTGTGACTCATGCATAATCTAACTATTGTAGCTGTAGTGGTTAAAACTTAAAAAGCATAGACTCTGTAGATATGACAGTAGGTTTTCAGAGCATGCTGCATCTGGCTTGTAAACAGCTCTTCAAGTCTGACTGGTTGTGAATCTTTTCATATTCAGAGTAGCAGTCTTAAACTTCTGAGTTTTTAAAGCATTCATACTGCACTTTTCTTGTTGAAAGTGGCAGAGAAAAGCAGTTGGTGAGGCTCGGGGTCAGTAGCAACTGCAGAACCGATGCAGGTGGGAACAGGAGTGGCAGGAGGGCGTTCGCTGTGTCACAGTTGGGTTTAAAGCTGTCATGTAATGCTATGGAATAAATAGGGGAGTGAACGTGTTGGGGTGGACCAGTTTTTCACGGGCCACCAGCAAGTGCTGCTCAGTCTGCAGCAACTCACAGCCCATGTGAGTAATCTCACTGATGGTGTGTGGGGGGAAATTACTTGTATAGCCAGGCTGCGTGCTTGGGGCAGGGGTAGCTGGTTTTCTCCCTTAGGGTATCATAAAATGTAAGTACTATTTAAGGATGATATTATTTGAATTGATGTAAAGAAAAAGCACATTGGAGACACTTCTGTTAGTACTTTATTTATGGGAAGTTTCGCAGTAATGCAAACGGGAAGCAGCAGGAAAGGTTGTATAGTGAAACTGAGGTTGAGACTGGGAAGTGCTTGTGTGGCTTTTAACTTTAACATGGTCTGGTCTTGAATATGAAAGTAGCATTTACTGATTTTGTTTGAAACTCAGCTAATGGAGTTGGTGTTCTAGTTTTCTATTTGGTGTAAGTAAATAGGTAGCAATATTTGTGTAATATCTTTCAGGTTGCTTGATATTTCATATTTTTATAGTAATGTTTGGATTCAGCAAAAACAAGTGCTTTTCATGATATGTTATAGCTGCAAGTATAAACTACTTTCCCACTAATTAGAAGCCGTGTACATACGTAAACGTAAGATAATTAGATTGTTCTTAACATTTGGAGATGTATAAGTATTGATCTTGATGTAGGAAGTTTAAGGAACAAACAACGGTAGTCCTTTTAAATATTTTTCTTTAGACTTTGTATATTCCTACTTTAAATGTGCAGATGCTTTTTATTTTTCCCTTCACTGTTACTGCCCTTGCTGCACCCAAATAGTGTGCTCTCATAAGGCAGAGACATTGTTTTCTGGAATAGGTGATAGAGTTCAAAAGAGGCATTTTGCTAGTGTGAAATTTGTAGTACTGAGAAAGTATTAATTCCATTACCTGTCTAAAATCAGTGTGTATAAAACAATGGTGCGGCTTTACTTAGGAGAGAATGTGAAAACACAAAGCAAATGTAGAAAGCTGCTCCTGCCCGTTGTACATGGGTGTCTTTCATTGTTTTCTTAATATTCCAGTGGGATCATGAGCAGTGAGCAAGTCCTCTTTACTCCCTTTACTGAGTGAATATATGGGGAGAAATTAAGTGTCCTCAGCAATTATCCCCTGGTATGAAATAGTGTCATTAACAGGAAACGCTGTCAACTGTGCAGGACACTGATGCTGGCTTTCTTATTTGTCTGCGTACACCTACCTCAAACAAATTTGGGTGAAATACATAATTGTTCTTGCATGTTTTAAGGTAATCTTTAGAAATACCATTTGACAGTCTACTGTGATATTTTCTAATTGTAGACATAGAACAAATTACAGGTAGGGACCAGAAAGCTGCTTCAAGGAGTCTACACAAGGGAGGTTGTTAAGCAACTTTGTGACCTCCACATCTGCAGGGCATTTAAAGTTCTGTTCATTCCCATTTGAAAGAAATAGCCTTAGGCACTCAGCCTTAGTGCCCTTCTTCCAGAGATTAAAATCTTAAATGTGAAGGGCTATACCATTTGTGTTCTTTAAAGTGCAAGACACGCAACATAAATTGCCCAGAACTCTGAGATTTTTCTAGCATGTGGGAAGAGCAGAGAAGCCTGTATAAAGTTGTTACAGCTTAATAGTGCACTGTGTAAAGTGATGGAAATGTTAAATGGAAAATTATTTTTGCTTGAATGTTACAGGTGTTTTCATTATATGTAGTAGTCCTCCTATTTTTGCAAATCCTTCTGATTTACATTTTGGATCAATGTAATTTGAAGTCTCAGAATAGCTGTTAACATTCTAATACAATTTGATGAATAATTTTTATTACTGTGATTTGTGGGTTTTGTATATGAGGCTGCTTTTCCTAATACAATTTGTACTGTTTCTTTGAAGACTTCTTTTACAGTCCAAGTGTTCTGTAATTCAGTGGTGGAAGCTTTAGTATTGGTTATATGCTGTTAAGTTTATTTTTTCATTGTAACAGTGTGTGTAAGGGTGGGTGTGAACAGCTTTACTTAGGATGTCTAAGTGGAGAGGCAATTCATTTGAGGTAAAGCCTCTAAAAAGTGAGACAGTTAGTCCCAAAGTGAGCTGTATCCTTTTTGAGTATATTTCTATATAAGTGCTATTTTTGTACCTTCGTGCACCTGCCAGCTGACTTGACCTGTGTGGGCAGTGAGGGCTGAGGGTGCGTTCCCAGCTCCTGCTGCCCCTTGCTCCTGCCACAGTGCTGGGCATGGAGCAGCAACACTGCCTCATGCTCCTGGGAGCAGCAACAGGTGATTTGGTGAGTGACCAGCTGAGTCCAGGTGTGTTTGTGTAAACTCCCCACATTGCCTAAAACTTGTGTTCTGTATCTGTGATCTCTTCAAGTAGATTATTGTCTTATGGGATGGGAAGGGTGTCTTCAGGTACCTGAGCCAACACTGAGCAGGCTCCCCTTTTATCTGCGACAGGTATATACACAAAGAGTAACTGTTGCTTAACTGGTGATGATGACCCTCAGAGGTATTTTTATCTCTTCCTTGTTAGTCTTTCTGCTTGGTCAACAAGGACAAAGATCTGGGGGAAAGTCAGGAGCTGCTTCACAATCATTCAGAAAGCAGCAGTTGTTTTTATCAGCCACCTTATCTCTTTTATTTGGGCTTGCTCTGGTAATTTCTTTTGTATACAAAGGACATTGGGCACAGATGTACACAACTAAACCATTTGTAGCTGAGGGGATATAATTTGCTATACCATTAGCAGTGTGTGTATGCAGGGATATACCATGTGTTTACCCTTAGCAACTCTCCTCCCAAATTCCCTATCACAAAAAGTAATAGCTTTAGTTTCTATGTTCTTGGATACGATCAAAAATGTGTTATTTTCTTGTCTTGGATCTAAATGAAGTATACACTTCTTTGTGGTGTTAAATTACGTGTCTCTTTTATTTCAGCAGTGTAGATTCAAGACTGCTTCATAGTTCTGCACTTTAGCTGAGGCACCTGCTTTATGGGTAGTGGTTGATCGCTTTGGATCTAAATTGGTGCAATACCTAGTGTGTGCTTGCTGTGGTTCTTTCATGTGCTCTCTTCCTGCTTTTCTGAATTACTTGCAGAGCCTTATATCAAAGTCTCTCTGAAATACTAAATGTTTAACAGAATTTTAGTGTACTTTCATTTTTTTTAGGGTAATAGCCTTTCTGCTCCACTGGGAACATACTGTCTAGATACCTTATGTCCAAACTAATCCTAAAGTACGTGGGGTTTTTTGGCTTTGTAAGACTATTGTTGTATGCAGCTTAAGCATGAGCGGTGTTTTGGGCTGATTTTTATTTTTAACCCATAAATTGTATGCGTTCTCCCCCTTTGTATGTTATCATCTAAAACTAAGTAAGACATTGCATTGAAGGTAGATGGGTTGTTTAAATAATTTGATTCTAACCCTTCAGCTTCACAAATCAGGTCAAATTCTATTTAAGATACCAAGGGAATTCAGTCTTTTCATAAAAGGAATGAACGTCTTTGACGGAAATCTATCTGAGTCAGTTGTCTTCTCAAGGTAATACGATATTCCTTTTAGCATAGGGCAAAGATGGGGTTGAGCCTTTCATCCTCTGTAGCACACATTAGTTAAGGGAGCAGCTGAAGTTTATAAAACCTATAAGAGAGTAGCACCATTTTAATGAGGTGCATACCTAAAATGAAACATGTACCATTATTTATGTACTGTGTGGAATCTATCGGAGATTAATGCAGGAAGGTTCAGTGGAAGGAGTGCAATTCTTGGGGCACTTTTAAAAGCCCACTTAAAAAGAACAGTTTGTAAACGTGAGTCTTGTGCATGGAGGAATGTGAAAGGGTATCAGCTGCTAAATTTGGTGGAACTCTTTATGGTCACTATCGTTTGTCAGGGGCTCAGATTAAAAGAGCTGCCACATGTTTGATGGCACCTCCCATTCCAAACTTCTTGTATGTGTACCCTGCACTGGAGGGCTAAAGATGCAGACAGTGGTTTTCTGGGAAGGTCAGAGGATATGAATTGGTTTTAATCCCAAAATAAGCAGTGTTATAGTTAGATGGAAAACTTCTAATGTGGTGTGTAGGTTTTTTTCCAGCTTGTTGAAGGTAAATAGTCCCTAGTCTGAATATTCCCTAGTGCTCAATGGTGTAAGCACTGGGTGGAGGAGGGAGAGGGGGATTGCCTCTAGAAGGGTGATCTCCTGAAGTAACAGAAAGGGGGATGCTCTGCCTCTGTCCGGACTGGATAGCAGCAGCTGTGTAGTCATACTGAGGAAGAGGTGGAGGAGGTTGCCCTGTTACTGCTTGCTTCACTTGTGGGTGGGGTTTTATTATGTATAATTGTTGTCATGGGAAATGGGAGAGAGACAGATTTGCTGTGAATGTGCCTGATGCTTTGAGTCTTTCGTCTTCTTCTATTTTTGAAGAGTGAAGCAAATAGTGCAGCTGAGTATTTGCAGCTGTCTAGTCCTTTGAGCATTTAGGAGTTATCGTGTTTTTTATGACCTGTTAGTGCTTTGTTAGCTGCAGAAATGTCCAGCAGCACTGAATGGGGCTTAGAAATGGCACATGGTGTGATTCTCAGGGTTGTCCTGTGCCAGGCCAGGAGTTGAACTTTGATGATCCTTGTGAGTCCCTTCCAACTCATGATATTCTATGATTCTATGATAAAGTTTGTCCAAATAGATGGACAAATATTTTGATGCGTGAAGATCCCTTGTGTAAGGGGACTGAAGAAGGCTTTCTGTCACAGCTATCGGCACTAGCAACAGGTGAGCCCAGTGCAGGGATGTGCGTGTGCCTGGAAACTGCAAGCAGCTCTCTGGGCTTTTCTTTCTTCAGAAAAATTCTCTGGAAGGGGAAGCTATCAGGAAATTGCTAAAGGGCTTATTTAGTTCTGGTTGGTTTGTTTTTGCTCCCTGGCTGGACACCAGTGCATGGGATCAGTATAGTTATTCCATTATGTAGGCCAGGGTACACTGTGGAGTGTTGCAGCAGCGGAAAAATGTGGTGAGGCAAGTTGTGTCTTTGTTAATATACAGTGGCATGGAGCCTCAACCAGCATTATGTTGTTTGGATTCTCATGTGGGGAGAGAGGCAGGTACTTTATGCACTGGAAGAGGATGGCAGCAGAAGTATGTAGCTGCTGGCATTGCGTACAAGCAAGGGGAGCCAAACATGTTCTGAAACAAGCCAACTTCACCTGAGGTGCTGGCAGCAGTTGGATCTTATGTAGAAATGTCCCAAGGCTGTTCTTCATGCCTTTAATGAAAAAAAAGAAATTGTGCATGCTATTTGACGTTACAGATTTCTGCATCAGACTAAAAGTGTTTGTGTTTCTCTGGATACTCTATTGTGAGTTAAAAATCTGGACCACAGGGTGGGTTTGCTGACAGTGCCCTGTCTGGATAGAGCTCTATTTGGTCATATCTGAAACCAAGCTTCCACAGTTCGTTTTCCAGTTTGGAGGCAGTGTAGAAGTGAGGAAGCCAAAGTTACCTAAAAGGGTGAAAAATCCCTTTTCCGCCATCCCACCTCTGCTTATCTTTCTCCTCCTTTCCCCCTTATGTATACACAATGTGTGACTGCTGCTGGTGGTGGTGCTTGTTGTCTGCTAAAGACAAGTGCAGGGGAGCTGTATAGGGATCTCGAGCATCTGGGCATTTCTTACTGTGTTTGCAACAGCGATTTCTTTTCTCCCCTACCTATTGTATTTACACTGTGCTAAAAGTATGCGCAATGCCTTGTAGAACAAATAGTTTGAGACCTCACTTCTATGTCAAGGGAGGCTGAGCAGAAGGCAGAGGAGATATATCTGGGTATAGAGAAAACATAATGCAGGTATGTAGCTCTTACCCAGTGCTAATCATAAAAAATTATGTTGGGGTATTTTTTTGTGCATAGTTTAATTAGTTTGCTTTATGAAAGAAATTTGAGTTAGGCATTTGGACAAAACCAATAATGATGATGAATGTTTTCAGGAAGAGTACTCCAGGCTTGAAGGGGGAAGTGGAAAACAGCTCAGAGGTTTCAGTGTGAATTCACCAAAATGTTTAAACAAATTATGTTAAAAGTCTTGTACTACTGTAATATGGACTAGTAAACTCCTGAAACTGGCAGTTTTACTTAAGATAAAAATGTAAGCTTTTTTTTAATTTATTTGAATATAACATTAAAATACCTTTCATGTGGGAAGACTGGCATTTTAAGAATATTTAAAGTTGTTAATGGCCAGTCAGCCGCTTTGCTGAACTGCTGACTTCACACATACCATTTCCTTTTTCAGGTTTTTACAACCCCACATCTTCTGACTTTTAAAGCAGGATGGGGAGGGAGGGAAGGAGGAGAAAAGCTATTTTCATTTTTTGCTGGTAGCCATAGAGCAGCTCTAAACTACACTTTTAAAAATTACTCTCAATTTAGTAAATGGTAAATCTACATGACAAAAAGTGTTTCTATTGTGTGTTGATACAAGCTATGCTGTTTAATTTGGAGACCTTACTTCTCTGATGTTCTCATTTATAACTTTTATTTCTTGTTTCAGGAGTTTTGGGGACAAATCCTTGGTCTAAACCTTGTTAATGTTGCTTTTCAAAATATACAGTGCTTTACTCTGTACTGAATAACGCACTTAATGGGGTTTGAGAGTTTAGAGAGATTTTTGTAGTCTTGAAATGTATGACCTACTGTAATTACAGTTGCTCATATTCTTAGGCAGATCGTAAACTTACCTGGTGAGAGCAGAACATTTACAGGCAATATTTTACTGCTGACAGCTTAAAAGTTTGTTTATGCTAATCACTTCATAAATAGTGAGCAGTACACTGCTGGTGACTTTCAGAGCATTTATGCAAGTGCAGAAAATTTCTTCTTGCTGTTAAAGCAAATGACATTACAAAAATATATTTGTAAAGCACTAAGTACCCACTCTCTTCCTTTAATAACTTAAGAAATATTCAAGTTCAGTTGTTGTAATGATATATATGACTAGCTAATATTTGATATTCTGAAAGCTTGTAAATTTGACAGAAGTTTATCTGTCCTAGCTCTATTTTTATTAATTAGAAGAGGTTTTCAGCATTTTAATAAAAGCTCTGCTGTATGAAAATCTGGAAGTTTAATTTCCTTTCCTTGAAAGAATCTCACTTTTTTTTTAATACAAAGAATGTGAACTAAAAGGGATTCCAACTTGGATCAAATTTCTTGTCAGAACACTGTCTGATTATATATTTGTGTGTATAAATGAAACAAGACCTGATCTTTAATGTTTAGAGATCATATATATGCAATGCTGAATAATACTGAATTACAACTACAAAGCTTGTCTTACATTTTGTGATGTTCTGATTCATTTGTGTAAGTTTTTTTCTATTAGCCAGTGAGATCTTACTCTTTTATAATGATGCTGCAGTATGCTCTAAGAGGTATGAAGTGATTATCTGTATTAGAGAAATAAGGAAGTAGATGCTGTTTTGTCTTGAAGCATAGTAAATGAGTTTACACGCTGGGTAACTTGCTGGAGAGTAGATTTTTCAAGTATTGGAAATTTGAAAGCATTGTATTTTATTAAAAACCCTCCTTTTAAGTCTTACTCTCTTCATTTGTCTCTTTTCAGCCCCTTAAAGACTTGTAAAAATAGTATGAAGTAGAGTTTTAAATTAAGAGACAACAGATAAATAGATGATTAGGTTTAAGAAAAGGGTATTCCAGATTAATGACGGATAACTTTGAAGTAATACAGTTAAATCACACTTGTTTGAGAAGCGACTGGTGCCTGTAGGTACCTGTTACCCATGTGTGGAAGCTGGAGTGGGAACTGTGGTTGCTGGACTGTGTGTTGTTCCAAGGAAAGGCTGCACAAGGCAGTAAGAAACAGCAGGAAGGAGGTGAGGAGCGATGGGAGCGTGGCCTGCAGTTGTAACTGGTGTCTCCTGTGTTTCTAAAGGTAACAGCACATGAACACTGGCGGTGAAAGCAAGTGTGGGGCTTGCACATAGGAAGGAGTTGGGGGAGAGTATTTCTTACCTTACACTGTACCTAATATTCTTTCTATAACTGGTTTTGCTGTTCAAACTATTTGTAAATAATTTTCCCAGCTTGCATATGGAATTTTAATACGGAAACATCTGTAGAAGAAAAAGAGGGGCAAGTATAACTCCTTGTTCATATTAAGTATGAAAAATATCTGCCTTTATTTCAAGCTAAAATTAAGAACTTAATTGATGCTTCAGAGTGAATGTTCTATTAGATTCCTCCTATGTGCTGTGTACCTCTGTAAAAGAACAGCCTCAGTCCTTATGCAGCAGAGACTGCCCATTGACAGCTGTCCATTCCGCAAGTGAGGTTACCAACAATGAATTACTGCGTTGGTACCAGTGGTAGGGTCAAAAAAGCTGGCAGGCTCTAAAACTGGTGTCTCTTGTCTTAACTCTTGAAATGAGATGCAGAGTCATTGACAGAAAAACTTTAATCTTTTTGGTAGGGAATAAACCCACAATCTCCTAGATGATTAGGCTTCTTTTAAATGTTATGTTTATCTCCAAAATTATGTGCTATGTATTTTTATGAGCAAGCATGCTGTCAAGATAAACTCGCACTCGGAAGCCCTAAATATGCATGATTTTTTTTCAGGACGTTCGACTTATTGAGTGCCTGGCTTACAGTGAGAAGGATAATGGAGATGCATGGCAGGCAAAACAGAGCAAGTTTGATGTTTTCTGTAGAATACTAACTTCTTTGAAATGTAGCAATACATGTCCTTTGGGTAATTCTTTCAAAAGAAAAAGAACGAAGTTAAGCAGGAAAAATGGTTTTTTATCCTGTTTTCTGACACCTAGTATTATGTACTAGCAATGCAGAGAGGGTGAAGGTTTAGGCTTGTCTGCTAATATATGGCTTTCTGACAAAGGACTTGCACAGTGGGAGGTGGCTAATAGAAGTGATTCAGGGATTAACAATAAAAACTTCAGTAAGGAATTAAAGGCAAATGAATGCTTTCCATCTGATTTTTAAAAAAGTAACTGATGTAAGAGATGTTAACCAGAGAAGGACTAAAACTTGGTTTACAGGATGAATTGAGATGTGATGTAAATAATACACTTTGTGAGTGTGGAGGTCCTTTAAATGCTCTTTGGATTGAAGACATTTTGATAATAAATCGAGTATTACCTTCGGTTCATGGATTGTTTTCCACTTGCTTTTTCAGTTTCCATAGTTTACAGCAAACTGGTTCTCACTGGATTCTGTACAGACAGTCCCTGAATGTTTTGGCTGTTTTCTGTGCTTAGCTTGGGCTTTGTGACTTCGGTTCTCATTCTTCTCCTTTGTACACCTGCAAGCCATTGCGCTGCAGCCTTGCCATTGCATTTCTTTGTTTGCTCATATCTTCCTGACCTCGTTTAGTTTTTCTTTTAATTTCTAGAAACTGGTAAATTAATTTCTTAACCCCACCTTTCTCACTCAGTTTGCTTGTACAGGAATGCCTTGAGCACTGTCCTTGCTGTGTAACTTTGCCAAAATGTCCCCTGGAGGTGTTTCCCCTGTATTTGCTGGTGGTTTTCTTCTCTTCTGCGGTGAGTGTGCTGTGGGTTGATCCAGGCTGGTGATGGTGAGAGCAATGTAAGAGGACTTTATCTTGGTTAGCTAAGGACATAACTGCCTTGCTTACGGTTTACCACTTAATTATGTGAGGTGATGGAAAGTTGTTCCTTAGTCTGCCCCTGCAAAAGAAGTTACACTTTGTTTCAGGCTGACCCTGCTCTGTTTTGGAGGTAACGGGCTTTCATTTTGCAGTAGTTCAGCAGCACATGGTGATTGTTAGATAGAGGCTCAGAAATACCGTTCTGGGATGTTTTCTGTGACAAACAGCATAATCTGTGTGCTAATTTAATAGCAGCTCTAAATTGAATACTTAGGTGTAACTGAGTTTTAAGTAGCACCTCTTCAAAACAGCAATATATTGTGTTCCTGCAGTTGAGTTTGCCTCATTTCAAACAGCACTTTCAGAACTTTCAGTTGTCTTATATTTTTAACAGGCTGGTGGGCATGCTGTAAAACAACCTATCTGGTACAACACAAGCTAATGAAAAGCTGGAATCCTTTTTATGTCCTGACAGACGCTCCAGTTGTGCTAAACTTGATGACTATCACTGCAGGGTTGGAATCTTTATTACTGCACCAAGTGCAATCTGGTACTTGGAACAAAAAGATAAAAACCACTCACTGTTTTAAAGTAATCTGTAAAAACAGTTACTTTGACTCTGCATCACCTTTCATGATTTATTACTTGCAGTGGAAAAGCTTTGAATTTTGGGGGGAGTCTATGAAAGTATCAAGTATTTCAAATTTATTTGATGGCTTAAAAGGATTTCTGTTCTTAATCCCGGTGATCACTTATGGTATGAATGTTATTGTGTAGCAAAACCTGCTTATTTTATGGTAGTATTCAGTATTATTTATAACTGCTTTCAAGTCTCGATCTTGAGAATTTTTGTGGTAAGTGTCCAACATGTTCACACACAACACACTCACACACTAAATGAATTCTACAGTCCCTTGCATTTTAACAAAACGTATTTAATTAGTTTTAGCCATGAGACTTGCACTGTATAAAGTTTTCATCATGCAGCCCATCAGCACAGTGTGCAAGTTCCTTGAAGTTTCACTAAAATGTCACAGTTTCAGGAAAATACTCAGTTTGTATGATGCCTCTCTTGTTAGATGTAATACATATGTGTATTTCATTTTTTTAGCATGTGAATAAAAGATTCAAGAAATCCCAAGTAGATAGCCTGCTTTTCAACTATTAAGTCTTTCCAGCATTACATAAAAGAAATATCTTCTGAAAATGTTACGTTTAAGAAAATTGATTTTGGAAAAAGTATACACATATTTAAATTTTAAAAAATCTCAAACTTTTGGTGATGTCAGCTTTAAACCTCATGGGTGTTCCTTGGAAGGAAATTAACATATATATATATATATATATATATATATATATATAAAAGAATAATAAACTTTCTGGCTTTGTCGCTTCAAGGCTAAATGCTTCAAATGAGTTTGACTTGTACACAGTCAAAGTTCAAAAAACTAGGTGCTGGAGTAGGAAATCACAGTAGCGCACACAGACTTACCATCCCCCCTCCCCCCCCCCCAGTTTGGTTTTGCTGTTTTACACTAGTGCAACTAATCTGTCCCTTCTGGTTTCTAAACCCTACAAGAATGAGACTCATTGCTTTTATCTACAGTTAACATTTCCCTAACAAGTTCTCTGTGCTCTGTTACAAGTTGTACTGGGCAGGGGTGTCAGTGAGCACTTGGCCTTTATGTAAATTTTTTACATCAGTGTTTTGTTTCCTCTTCAACTGTAGTTGTGGAAGATAGTGTGTTTAAGTTGATGATTGTTTAACTGCACAAGTGAGGCAGGATTAGTAGGTTACATATAATAGTCTTTCTTCCCCTTTTCAGTATGTTTCTTGGGGCAAAAAGGAATAAAGCACATTTTATATCTTTCTTTGTATTAAAAACACCACAGAAAATGCAGATCATAATGGAATGAACTGTCTAAAACAACGAAATGAAAGTTTGCATTTGGTACCCTTACTTCTTGTGCGTAACCATTGCTTACATGTTACTCTTCACATAGTTTGTTAAACATCTGCAGCTTAAAACCAGCAAGATAATTATACACCAATACAAAAAAAAAAAATCATCCTTTCCAAAAAAAGAAAACCCAAGTGCCAACAACAGCCTCCCCCCTAACTTGTTGTATTACTGCTCCACAGGAAACTGTTGTGCTGAAAGGAAGAATTAACTGGTCTTTCAACTTCAGCCTTTTTATTGTGAGAGGGGAGATCACAGAAGTGTTACCATGGGGAGAACAGCAGTTAAAGGTAAGCTTTAATACAAGAGAATGAAAATATGGAACCTGCTAAATTCTCTTTTTGAAACCAGTGGGATATTAGTTTACAATTACTTTACTGTTAAATTAAAAAGACAGTTTGTGATATATGCACTGAATACAGGTAAGTTCAAAGTTATACAATAAGTATGCTAAATTTGGCTGTCCTGGAGTTCTGCAAATTCAACCAAAGCCATTCTGTCCTGTGGCAGCTTTGGAACGATTATTCTGCTCTGAAATTGAAGAATATGTCTAGATATGCTATTAGTGAACATAAAGGGCTTTATTCTGTAACTGCATATAATTTAGCAGGACAGTAACTGAGTAGTACCAGGAATCAACTTTTATCACAGTGATTGGCATTAGCAGCTGTTTCTGTAAGATAAAATGAACATTTTAAAAGAAATTTATCCACAAATACAGAGCGTACCACAAAGGTGTGACTTCTGCTATATCATGTCTGCAGATGTTAATTGTGAGTTATGTGCTAAAATAAAGAGTGAGACTTTAGAAGAA
>NW_020956177.1:437848-454904 GCF_003031625.1 Empidonax traillii | reverse complement strand
GAAAATGCTTGGGTATATAGTGTGTTCTCCGGGATACAGAGGCACACCTCAGGCAGAAAATAGGAGGATAGAAAACAAGGGTTATAACACATAGTAAAAATTGTTTCAGAGTGAGGATGATTTAAGAAAGGAATTGTTTCAGAGGGATTGGATGTAATGTGGAACACAGAAAGAAAAGTGTAACAAGGCATAAGAATTGGGAACAGAAATTACTGAGAACAGAAAAATGGATTTAACAGCTGAAAGTGAGACAAAGTCAGCAGAAATATGAAGCCATTTAGAAGATTCTAGAGGTAGCAGAGAAAGATTTATATCTGTTTACTGCAATAATTTAGGAAAGGAAGTGAGACATGGGATGAGTTTCAGAACTGTTTAGAATTTGAGTTACTTATATCAGAGGTATGATTAAAATCACTGAATCTGGGATTGTATTTTTTTTTTTCCAAAAACCCTGCAGTGAAGAGAATTATTCTTTACTTCAGTGTGCTTACAGAACATGGAAGAGAAATACAGCTTCTGAAGAGAAATCTGTATGTTGCTCTGGAAAGATGGCTAATGGGTATAGGAAGAAGCTGGAAGAAAAAGAGGGAGTGGCACCATGAAACTAACCAAATGGTGAGCTGACATTCAGTCAAGCAGGGATTGACTAAGCCTGATAGGAAAGGAAGAGGGGCTGAGAATCACGGCACAGCGCTGCTGGATCCCAGAAATCCAGCAAAAAGGAACAGCAGGGCACAAGAGCTGGTCCCTGCAAAAGGAGTATCCTCTTCCTTATCACAGAGGTGCTATCCTCATTGCCTATAGGCTCGGCCTTGGCTGGCAGTGAGTCCATCATGGATGCCACTGGCACGGGCTCTATCGGACACGGAGGAAGTTTCCAGAAGCTTCTCAGAGAAGCCGCCCCTGTAGCACCCTCACTACTAAAATCTTGCCACGAAAACCCAGTACATGCTGTTACCACAGGCTGTTTAAGAAAGCAAACAACCCTTCATACATACAGAAAGAAACCAGAGTCTTATTCACTTCCCAATGCAGTAGTCAGCCGATAAGGAAAATGATAGATGGGAGCCTGGCCTGAATTTATAGATTTCTACCACAAAATACTTGCAATTTGACAGCTACTTTCTCTGCCCCTTCTCTTAGTTTCCTATTGACTCATACTTAAATCCCTCTTGAAGGGCTTATAGAGCCACAGTTTTCACTTACTAAACCAAAAGGTAAAAAAAATGAGTTTGTGATTATAAATTCAATTCCAGTACATTTTCTTTCTTAGGACTTCAGCCTATTTTTATTAATCACTGACTTCTCACACAGAGTGCCTTCTACCCTGACAGAAGTGCAGGTTTCAGGATTTGACAAAATGCAGCTTTAGTTCAAGCACTTCAGAAAGTATTTAGTAAACTGAAGCAAAAAAAATGCTTGCTCCAATAAAGTCCATGATACAAATTCCTTTAAACAAAACTGAAATCCACTCTCTATACTGAAGACGACAAAAATTATGCCACTAGCTGAATTTCATTGCCAAGCTGTCAACTTGAATTTCTTCTGTTTAAAAATAGCTGTTCATTACATTCAGTAATGGGCTGTCAAAGCATTACAGCACTGAACCTATATCATATACGGTAGCAATTGGGCAATGTGCATTATTATGTTTAGATTACTAGCATTTTTACAAGACCTCTGGGCTAATTTTAAATGAGATGGTTGACTTGAACTGAATCAAAACCAATTTTATTTTACTTTAAAGCTACTACGGATTTTCTATTTGTACCCGACTAAATCAGGCCTTAATGAAAGTAAAACAAAAGATTTACTGAATGTGACTATGCAGTGTATTCATCCTTTTGTTTGCTTTCATGGATATATTTACTCTAAACAACATACAAATAATAAAAATACTCTATTTGCCAAATTAAATAATATCCCCGATGGTATGAATTGGTATTGTTGCTCCTATGAATACATAATAGGTCGTTAGCAAAGAAATCATGCCTAAAGCATATATGCAGTAATATTTTAGTCGGGTGAAATAATTAGAGATGTTTTTAAACTAACAAATGCATAACCCGTCTTAATAGCTCATGATATAATTTAGCATATCATAAAAAAAAAAAACCTATAAAAAGGTATCTAGAAACCACAGTTGAAACATCCTTACACAGCAGGATGTCATAAACCTAAAGGCATGCCAGAATGGCTCACAGCTATGAAAAAAAAAAAGAGACTAAAACAAGATCTGATGACTTGCAAATATAAATAATGAATTCTAAGGCCAGATTAAAGACTTCTTCATTTTCATTAGCAAAACAGCAGAATAAAGGAAAAACAAAGAAACAAAAAAACCAAACTGTGTTAAAAGCTTTATATTTTCCTTGTTTTGTGGGAAAACAAATTATTTTTCTAGATTAAGAAAACAAGAAATCCACTGATGCAACTCAGTGGTTATGTAGTAACACTGGGCACAAAATAGTTTCCAGAGTTTGTTGTTTCAAACATTTGCCATGTTAACAAGTTTGTCAAGTTGGGTTTCAGCATCAAAGAAAATTTTTATTAATTTTAATTATGATCCTATTTAATATCTTTATCTATGATAAGTAGGATCAAATGTACCCTCAGCAAATCTGCAGGTGACACCAAGCTGAGTGGTGCAGTTGACACACCTGAAGGACAGGATGCCACCCAGAGACACCAGGACAAGCTTGAGGAATACACCAGTGGGAATCTCATGAGGTACAATGAAGCCAAGAGCAAGGTGAGGTGCTGCACCTGGGCCAAGGCAAACCCCTGACACCAACACAGGCTGGGAAATGAAGAGATTCAGAGCAGCCCTGCCAAGGACTTGGGAGTGTTGGTGGATGAGAAGCTGGACGGGAGCCAGCAATGTGTGCTCACAGCCCAGAAATCCAGTCGTATCCTGGACTGCATCATAAGCAGGGAGGTTGGACTAGGTGACCTTTAAAGGTGCCATCCAACCCAAATTATCCTACGACTCTATATAAATAAAGAAGTTGCTAATAAAAGACTTTGGGGATTTTCAGCACCAAGACAATGAAGAGCAAGCAAAAGCTCTGCAGATGTACCAGTCAGTGTTCACACAAAAAGCACTATGTAAAAACAATATAAGCCTTTGGATAAAACTAACTAATAGAATTTTTGTTAATTATGAGACTTGCAGCCTAAAGGTGATATCCTCCAGAACAGAAATAAGGACCAAGACTACTCAACTGCTGCGAGTCCACAAGTACAACCACCAATACATCCATAATCCTCCCCATGGTGCCACTATCAGTAAAATAATCTTTGCAACACTCAGTGTGTTAAAGTGACCTTCATAGTAATAATTTCTAATTTACATATTATTTTTCTCTTTAAATTAAGTTAACTTAAATTTGTAACGGACACAAATTTTATTTGTATCCATGGTTTAAATATGCTTCTGCACTGTCCCTGGCCATGTTTTTTGGTGCCAGGCCTCTAAACAAAGCCAAGAATGAAGCTTCCTGTTTGTCACCAGTCAAGTATGTGATGTTTGAAGGTTGCATAACATTTGCCAAATATATCTTCTGGACAAACAAATTTCTAACAACAAAAGGGGCATCACCACTCATCCATTCTTACTTGATACTATCACGTGATTTTAGAGCCACCTAAAATATACATCGAATTTCTTATACTTTCTAAAAAATACTTTCAGTGCTCTTGGTAAAAAGAACTAACAAGCACAACAGACTGCACTAGTCCTTTTACAGCAAAGTTATGCAAATTCCATTAAATACTCAATATAATCAGTCTAGAATCCACCATGATATTGAGGGCATAATACTAACAAACAGTCTCATCTGGCTTAATATAAGGACTGAATGAGAGCAAGTATTTCTGTACGACGTGGTATATCATTATTTGAGAATCCTCGAGTGTCTTAAGTCAAACATCCGTTCGGAGCTCCATAGTAAAGCACGACACAATACATTATAACACCCCCAAAGAGGTAGCAGTGATCTACTGTGTCAGAAACTCCATTCAAGTAGGCTGTCAAGGTGTACAAGGCCTCTGATCTTTGATACATCTGAATGTATTATCAAAGCTCCCCATCTATGAAGATGGAAACTGTCTTAAACAACAGAAAATGTGTACTACATTTCTAAATCACTACATTGAATAAACAGTAAAGGAACATATGAATATCAAAAAAATTTCAGAAAATAATAGAGAAAACCACGACAATTAAAAAAGAAAGGTACTTACGTTTTGGAAAAAGCAGTAAAAAAGAAAACCAAACTACGACGTTGACATATAGTCAAGGCATCCTCAAACACAAAAAAAATATTTTTCTCCTAAGTAATCTGTAGTTTAAGAAGGTAAGTGGTGTCTAATGCTGTCATACTGTACAGTATAACCATTCTTGAGTGACTGATAAGGAAAGGGATTTCTGATGGATTAGCTAGGTATGCTGTGCCTTGATAGAATGAAAAGATAAAATGAAAGATTATATAATGTGGGACATAGCACTGGGTGAGAAGATTTACTAAGAACAAGGTAACACAGAAAAGCACAGAGATTTGTAGAACACAGAATAAAATTGCTTATGAATTATTTCCAGTTCTTTTGTTGGCATTTAAAAGAACTCCGTTTATGATTCTATCTTAAGTTGGCCTTCATCTTTCAGTAAATGCTGTTTTTCAGTTCTATTAACAGTTTTGCACAGAGGAGTTCTTAATATAATAAAAATAAAGATTTATCAGAAATCTAACATTATCAGTTCATTACATGAAGACGACAATTTTTAATACCTCCTCCTATTTTCTAATATACCCTGGAGATGGATACCCCTCAGGCTCTGAAAGGTCATCTATTTACTTGCTGTAATGTTTTCTGTGATTGCATATAACCCCTTCCAAAATGGCAGCACATGCTCACTGGGGAATTCTCTTCACTGTTGAAAACACTGTCAACACATCCGCTCTCGCAGTGCACTCCCTGAAATAACACAAAAACCTCTGGAAACCGATCACGCGATATTTCAAATGATAATGACCAAAAAATAAACAAACACCAAATTTGGAAAGGAAATAACATAGCAAGAAGAAAGAACCATCTTTAAAATACACACTTGCCCCATCTCTGGCTACAACTCGACCCATCTTTTTTGGTTCAAGTCACTCTGTTTATCCTATTCAAACTCCTTTTGCTTCCTTATCAATCACCTCTTTCCAGTACTTTCCATACTACAGATACAGCATTTACCAATACGCCAATAACTTTCTTTTGCTTACATTTAAAGTAATTTTTTCCTAATTTTCACCCTTCAATCTCTCATAGGTTTTTGTACTATAGGTCACGTCTCTCTCTTCTTAGTTCATAAGAATCTCTAAAAACAATGCTCTTGCCCATAGTATCTTTCATTTCTCATTACATTATGAGGTTCTTTTTTAGAGATTTCAGTAGAATCCTTCACATTCTTGTCACCAATATTCTTTGAAGTCTTCTCCAACTTTCTCTCTCAGTACCTCCTTCTGCAAACTCATCTGAACTTCTCTAACACCAAATTCTAAGGTCTCTCCATCTTCCAAGTTCTACTTTGTCATCGACTTATTCTACCCAATACCAGTTAGCACATAGCATAAGAAAAAGTTTTTTTACCCTTAGTTCTGCACTTCTTACACTTGTTAAATTTTTAAGTGACTCAACTGCTGAACACCACAAACTCAGTGTCCGATTTGTAATGGTGACAACTCGTTTTCAGTTATCATCCAGGATTTTTAAAGTTCTACTTGTTGATAAATTTCTTACTCATAATTTAGTCTTCTCCCATTTTCAGTATTCATACTTAGGCTGTTTTTATGCTGATTCTACTAGCACTGTTTTTCCTCATTTCTGAGCACAGATATTGTGAAGTTTGGTGATCTCACAGTGATCTGAGAATCTTTCCCATCATCACTACACAGAAAAGTCATACACCACAGAGATGTTGGTTTTGTCTCACACCAAGAGAGACAGTAGTACTACAAACCCAAAAGCTAAAATAGCGTATAATATACAACAACATACAGAAAAATACATTTTTTCAAGTAGGGGCATTTGGCTATTATTTAGCTGAATAGTTAAGAATGAGGAAGAGATTGTTAGCCATAATTTTTCTGGGTTTGTCAGCTAACATTAAAAGAACATTAAAATGTTTTAAAACATTTTAAGAGTGGTGCATAATCCCTAATATTTTAACGTGTTCTCAAAACACTAAAGAACTGTCATAATAGCCAAAATCTGCAATTTGTCTTATGAGTTACTGAAGCAGTTGTGTTCTGCTTCTGCTCAGAAACAGTATTTATTTCAAATGTCATTCTAGAAAACACAAAAGAAATTTGATTTGATTATTTAATTTTTGTAATTAAATATTGATATTACCCAACAAAGCAGCTGCAGAGGCACAGCAAGAGGATAAAGTAATAGAGTATAATGAAGCAAAATCATATGATGAGGACATTCTATTACGGTTATGTGAGATTTCCACAAGGTTGATCTGCGTTTTAATTACAATATTGCTTCCTTTAATACACACAGCAAGGTTACAGACTAATTCCATATTTGATTCTAACTCTGATTGTTTTCTGTTAATCCAGGAAGGAGAACTGTAAAGAATATTCAAGGTCTATGTTTGTTAAACATATAATCTACTTAAAAGGTTCTGTGACTTGTTGAACTAAACCTGAATCCTGTAAATTTGGAGCTCCATTCAACAGCACAAAGCTCTATACAGGTATACACAGCTGCATAAAAGTGTGATGAAGTTTGCATGCAGATATTTTTGTAAATGCCAAGCATTTCTGTTTTCTAAAGTTTTAATCACGTGTACAAACTATCAGCCAGTCCCACTGCTTGTTCTAACTGGTACTGGTAGGAATGTCTGTGGTCACTTCCTTACTCTGTAAAGGGAGGACTTTGAGGAAAACAAAGGTTGTATAGGAAGGTCATAGCAAGTCATTTCCTTTACACAAATCATACTCTTTACATCAAACAATGGAACCAAGCTGTTTTCTGTCTTAAAAATAATTACTACGAATACCCCGCATGCTAGTTGCTTCCTAGATGAAGAAGGTTCACACATATTCACACACTACAGAAGATAAACTGTTTGCTTCAAAAACTAGTAGCAAAACATTTTGTCATTATTTTCAGTTCACATTCTCAAGGAATGCACATGCTATCTAATTCACACAAACACATATATGTTTAAACACAGACACCAGTACTTAAATGATTTGACTTAAATGCTCCTTAAAGTTGACGTTAAAAATTATGAGTGCCATCATTATTAGATTTTAAATGTTAAGGCCAAAACCATGCTAACTTTCTTTTTTTTTAACTTTACAAGGATCACTGCACACGTGTCCATGCTCATAGACAATGCTGAATAGACCCTCTGCTGAATTTTATCTAAAAATTAACACAGTTGCTTTTAAACTATTTAATTACTATTAGGATTAAAGAAAACACTCTCAGCAAAGCCTTGACAATCATAAAACAAAATAGGTTTTCCTCTCCCCTCCAAAAAAAAGAGAATTAGAGCTACTGTAGCATTCCTTAATTGATTGCAAAATTAAAAGGACCTCTGCATGGTTCATGTTTTGCACTCACAGCAGACAAAGAATAAGTAAACATTTATCCAAAACAAAAGAAAATGTTTCTCATGAGAAGCAATGTGCCATTAGCAGGAAAGGGATATATAACTGACATATCCACTCTTTAATTTCTTTAATAATGTTACAGTAATTTTTCATCTTGTGAATTTGACATGTCAAATGAAAATCAGTTTTTAGTCAATCAATATTTTAAGAGGGAATACAGAATTATTGGGAAGAAATAAGTAACAGCTAAGCAACAGAAAGTTGTAACTGGAACACTTTTGATCACCAAAAATATCAGTTCCCTCTCTCTTCTCTAACATTTCTAGTTTGTTGATGAACGAACCGTGTTTGGCATAATTAACACTAAGATCTTCAGAACTCAATGACTGAAAATAATCGCTTCTCTCCTTTCTTTCCTGAGTACGCTGAAGCCCAACCTAAAGATTTAAAGCTGACTGGACAAATATAAAGGATGTCAGAAACAGTGACCGCTGACATGCTATTCAAGGCACATGGAAAAGAGTTCAGGCTTGAATGCCTCTAAACTGCTCATTGGTAAGATCAGCTATCACTGAGACACAGTGTAAGTCAGCACAATTCACTGAGCCTGCTATGACCTTAAAATCATTGCTCCTGGGGCATGTTCATCCACCAATTAGTTTATACGCTCACTGGAAATCCATTGCTCAGTAAATGCACTGGTCTCTCATTCCACGGTGTTGATGAAGTGTGTGTGATGGCTTTCTCTTCACAACTTGACCCCTAAAGCTGACCCATCTGGAACTGAAGTATTCATGCCACTTGAGCACATCCTTGGTTATCACAGAGTCTGATATTTTCTTTAAAAACACCATTACTCACATTTTTTTCCTCTTAGTTAAAAATGTTTTACGACCAATAAAACACAGAGAACTTTTTAGGGGTAAGAAATGAGTACACAGCATGCTGAAGTACATCTGTAAAGGGAAATTAACTTATGTAAAACCCGTTTTCTAATAAAACTAATAAGAAAACTACAAATATCGTTCTGTTCAGAGAACAGCTGTTAAGCCCAAATATTAATTCATTGCAGTAAATGTCTTTTGCTAGGAATTCCAAGAATATGTAAAACAAACCCCCCAAAACATCAAAAAACATCAAAAACCCCAACCCCTCCAAAAAATCACTTTCACAGCAGGGTTATAGTTATCATCGAAGCACGGTAAGGGAGAATTTTCTCTTAGGCATTTTAAGAAAAGATTTATGAAATCTATTTCAATATTACATAGTTAAAAGTACAGTGTACATTGTGTGTTTCTCTCTACAGCATACTCTTACCTCACTCTAGGTCTTCAAGTACATTATGACCTCACTTCCACCAAATTTCAGACTACAAATTAACGAACAAATTTGCAACAGATGAAAAAAGGAAACTAAATTCCTTCATTAGGCTTATTCCACAGTCCGGGATTAATCTTCACATCAGGTACTATCAGTACTTATTGCTAGTAAGAAAAACAATTCACTCAACAGAGCACAGTAAAAAAAGAAAGAATCTACTGTGTTACTCACTGTGTTCCTTTTGGATGTTCTTCAATCCAGAAAAACACATTAGGAATACATTTTGTCAAAAAAAAAAATTATTGTACTGACTTTCTTTAGGGTAAAAAAAGGTACATTTTTCAGATTTTAATGAAATTCTGAGATCATTTTGCCTTCTCTTTTTCTGTAAGAGTGGTGTTTTTGTGGGTGGAGGTAAGGATAGTTCTTCTTTCCCTTTACACACTCCCTACTCCTTTCAGTGAGAAAATGGAAAAGACAAATCAAATACTATATTTACAAATTTATTTTTTTTTAAAGAAAAATAAAACCAAAGCTGTTAGCTGCTTGGTTTCTGGAAAATTAGAACAATTAGCAGCAGGACTTGTTAAGCAACCTGAACATATTTTTTCTTGTTCTTCTTAATTGTGGTATAAGTTCAGCCACAAGAGGAACCTCAGCTGTTGTAATGCAAAGTACTGTGAGACTTAGTAAAAAAACTGATCTCAGCTTTAAAACTATATGAATAATCATGAAGATTAAGGGTTCAAACTCTCGATCAAATTCCTGCATCACAGCCAGCTATCTGACATCACCTGAGTCATGGTAACTTAGCCTCTGACAAAGCCAAATTTGTCTGACCACAGCATCATGGATTATCACAGGTTTGAAACTTCAGGCAAATCGTCTGACTTGTGTAAGACAAGCAAGAATAGCTACTCCTGATGTTCCTCAGTACTTCAGAGGAAATTCTGATCCTCTGCAGGCAAGAGAAATGTTGATATGAATATGGTATACTGAACAACTGAAAACTTAGTCTTTCACTTGCTACCAATGTAATGTTTAGTAAAGCTTTATGAGCCCCTTTCATAGCCCCTTCCTGTATGTAGAGGTAAAGAATGTTTCGGATACTTTCAGTAATAGCCAGTAACACATTTTAAAGATGTAAAATTTGATTTTTAAATAAAATAAGCTATAATTTCATTTTTTCAATAAAAAAATTTTCATATGCTTTTCCATGAAATGCGGCAGCTGGAATCCTCTCAAGTAGCTTTCTGACTATAAATTAGGACTATTATTTACTTCAAAGTAACTGCAATACATTTCGTAGTTGTTATTCATGAGACCTATTCATAGGTTTTGTGCCACTTCATCACAGTAGATAGGAAGGGTAAGATACCTGATCTTTAGGAGAAGACAGTAAACACCCAGAATACTGCAAAATACCACAAACTAAGTATTCTGAATTGACAATAATCTCAGTGCTCTGATTCAATAAGCTCATATAATAACACACCACCATCAAAGAGAGAAGGTCCCTCCTTCCCTTTGCCCCCTACCCTTCTCCTGGCCACTCTATCCATTAATTGACTGAATTTGCAGAAGTCTGTACTTTTTTTCTACTGTATTAGTAAATTGCCTCAACTCGTGAAAGAACATCTTCCAGCGCATGAGTTGCTGTGTACCTTCAAATAGAAAAAGGACTGAGGAAAAAGGAGCTCACAAGAACAGATACACCTTCTGCAATAGCAACTTATTAAGTATTCAGCTGTTCATAAATGTATAAGCCTGAAAAAGTGCAGTAGCTTATTTGTTTCTTCCAGAAAGAAAAGGCCTCATAATGATAGCCACTAACAGATTACGGATTCAAGAACATTCTGAGAGGAAGAAAACTGCTGATCCACAATCAAAAAAAATAGCCAAAATACTATGAACAAGTAAGTTACATAAGCATTAAGTATACTGCTGCAACCAAATGATTTTTATCCCAGTGATAGAAATACTTCAGAAAATTTTGTGCAGAGATACATGAGTACATGAGAAACCTAAATATTGAGTTTTGAGTTCATCTGCTTTAAAAAAAAATTAAAACTTTTAAAGGTTTATAGGTAAAATAGTAAATACACATCTAAAGAACGAGCAATAATACAAACTGCATTCTGCTCAAAATTTTCAGGTTCTAATTAATTGTTTTCTACTCAATTTTCCACAATTAGGATGGAGATTCAAAGCTTTATTTGTACTTAATTTAGAACTAAGCATGGCCTGCTCTTAAAGCAGGCCACGTTCTTTCCCTCTCATGGCATATTTCAATATTTCCCATGCAACTGCTCAGCAAGTTGGAATCGGGAGCTGATCCAGCTGCAAACTAACTCTACCGAAACAAAGATTAGATTAGCAGATCATCTGGCAATATCTGTGCAGCCTCATATTACTGTATTTGACATCAAGATTAGGATGAAGCCAAATAACACATGAAATTGGAAAATGAACCATCTGAATCCAGTGTGGCCTAGACTTACAGGAGGTTTAGTGCATAATGAAGTAGTATAGATCTCTATTTACACTTGTATGCTGCAGAACGTAAACCTAATTTTTAAGTTTTACTTCCATTTTCCAGTTTACATCACATTGCTGTTTTCTTCCTTTGGGTTTTGGGTTGGGTTTTTTTCTGTTTTCCTTCTTGTGTCTTTCATGGGCATGTGATTTCTTGTCCTTAGTCACTGCTGATAGGTGATTGTAAAAGCTGATGCCGGTATCCACTGAACAGTCATTTCTCTTAAAATTAGCTTCTTCCATTGTTGAAGAACCATGCAGCACAAATGCTTCATTTCAAGCTTGTGCAAGTTTTATCCTGAAAACTATGTGCTTCATTGTCCCAGAGAAACAGAGCTGTCTTGGGCTGTTATGAATAAGGGCAGGCTTGGAAGCACTGACACTTGACCCAGTGAAGCTCTTGCAGTGTAACAGGTTGAGAAATGGGAAAACAATTTGTGCAAATAAATGTCCAAACTGCATCTGCTTCATTAGGTTTGAAATTCTGACCAATTTAGAATTATAGTAAGTATTCACCTAGATCTTACCACTGAAAACCAGATAAAATTTTTCCAAATATGATGACATTTTTCATGTTAAAATGGTTCGTAGTTTTTGAATTCATCCTTATGAAGTAATATAGAAGCAAGCTATTATTTGTAATACTTATATCACATCTTCCTCAGCAGTAACTAAAAATCTTGAGGAAAGGACTGAATTTTAACACAGGTGTGATATTCAATTCACAGTGTACATATATATATATAAATAGATCAGTAAGACATAAAAAATCTATGTAAGATACATATAGAAAGAAGGTAAGATTCATATAGAAAGAAGGTAAGATTTTTCATGTCCATCAAAACACTCTTGAAGCAAATTCACCATCAAGTGCAGCAGATATTGCCTAGCCTTACATAAATACAGTCCTTAAACTTATCAAAATGCTAAGCGTTGGACTTCAGTTCTAGCAAGGTGGAGCTCTGAACAGAAAGATCTAATGGGGCATTGCAGAAGATCAACAATTCACCATTCATTACCTCTTATTAAACAAAATGCTCTACAGCAGAGGGGACAGAGAACCTGACACAGAAAAGGAAAGAATGCTGAACCTCCAGCTATTCACAGACCAGGATTACAACAGGCTTTTATTTAGTACTGGGCAGGAAGTCACTGCTACAATAAGGAAAAAAAAAAGTTTTTTAAGACCTAGCCAAAAAAAATTACAAGTATACTTTTCCAAGTACTAACTACTAGTAGTTTTGAAATGCAATGGAGGCTCAGACTGAGCACATTCTGTCTGTAAAACTTAGTTATTAGACAAGATGTGGCCTAAAAACTGGTTTCTTTAATTAGATTTCTAACAAACAGCTGCACAGAAACCTAGTTTTTTTATAAAAAGTCAGATGTAGGCCATAGCACCTAACACTTATGAGACAGTTATCATAGAAATATAATACCAGAATCAAACATGCATTCCTTTTATAATTTTACAGAAACAGACACAGATTTTTAAACACAAACAACTCCTTCTTACCCAGAAAAAAAAAAATTAATATCAGTCTGCAGTCCATGCTATATGCCTTATATTGGCTTAAACATTGTTTTGTTCTTTTAAAGAAGAAAATTTATGTCTGGAATTTTACTGTGCATACGAAATCCACAAAGTAATAACTTTGCTGTCATCTGCATAATCTGGGAGGCTATGCTGGAGATTAGCCATTGCAAAATTATTTTATGGCAAAATTGTTTTATGCATCTGAGAAAATACTACTGTAAAGCAAATACAGGCTCTAGGAACTAAACTGAACAGCAAACTAGCACGTTTCATTGTTCACTGTCACAGTAGCCTGATGTGCATGAGCAACCTTCTTATCTGACCTCAGTGCAAAGACAGAGCTTTTCAAGTGTGCTGACTAAACCTGTTAAAGTACAAACCAAGAGACGCACAGAGTTGTTACACAAGGCACAGTTTAACGCAAAACCTACAACTAAATTCACCAAAATAAGGACCTCCCTACAGGAAAATATTAAATTGATCTTCTTCAATACTGCTGAATAACATAATCAGAAAGAGACCACACCTACGTGCTTAAAAATTTGCTATTATTTTACGCATTTCCTTTTCACGTTCAGTTTATAAGAAAGTATTAGGAATCAATATATTGTAGTTTTAAACCTGTGAACTTTAACCGGTCCCTTGAGTTTTAAAGATCAATGTTGTGCCAATTTTATATAAGTGCAAATTTATTAATAACTCGTGTGGTCTTCCAATTGAGAGTTTAATAGATATAAGAGTTTGGGGGGAATTGGAACCCTAATGAATGTCAAAAGGCTTTCACCGGAAGTTTTGGGGAATATTTCATATTCTCTTCTTGAACGGAAGGTTCCATATAATTCTGAATCTAGTCAGTAAGAGGGGGGGGGGGGAAAAGGCAAGGTAACAGCCTGTAAAAATTCTCACATTGCAAGTCATTAACAAGCAGAAACAAGCTGTGCTAAGCCAAGAGCTGCTCAATAGATCTCCACGGGACAGTTGTTAAAATTACAGAAGGCAATCCTCTCCCATACAAAAAAAAAAGAAACATTTTAACTTGACAAGATCCCTTGTAGAACTTTCCATTCCCACTCTTGGTCTTTCATGTTAATTTTCACAATTGAAGTAAAACTTAGAGATAAAATCTTCAATAACATATCCACACAAACAAGCTTTAAACTTGCTAAGTAGGGGGCAAAAAAGCATGAGAAATGTCAAAAGGAAGGAAGTGGGCTCAAACCTTTTGGTGGTAGCCAGTCATCCTCAGATCACAGTTTTATGGTTTTAAAGTGATGTTTTGAGCACAGTCAGTAAGTGATAACTGACTAAAAATAAACATGATCTGAAATGGAACATCTGAAGAGCCTCAACTGGTTCACAGCTCTCAAAAGATCCTACTTACCAGAGGTATGATTTCTTCAAAACAACCCAAGAAGGGTATTTTTGCAGCAGATGTAACTTTGCTGCTGTCACTCCTTTCTACCAGAGAAAAAGGAACTCATTTGTTGCTGCTTCAGTGGGTACCAGTGGGACAAGCCTTGAGGTTTCCTTTGACTGTGTGGCAGCTAAAGAAACTTGCTTCAACCAGTCACTGCTCAAGTGGAAGATGGTTCATACAGAAGAGGATATGGTACCATACCAAACTGGGGATGTGAATGTCCCAGAAAATAAAAGCTTTTGTTTTCCACTTTTGTAGACCATACAAAAATCTTTCAGTCACAAAACTGAGATATGCAGGCAAAAATCTGTAGGCTTTACCAGAAATCTAAGAAGTGCTCATGCTATTAATTAATATTTTTATTACTTCATATTCCTTCCAATCATGTCTTTTTGGTTCACCCATCCATTTCTATCTTAATATCTAATCTAAAAGACATCTATTTCTACCTTCATATCTAATATGTATATTTATCTGGTAAACTGACATTTTCTCAAAGATGACAATGGAAAAAAATGTATTTGATATGTCTAAAATAATAAATATTTTAGTCTAAGAATAAAATTTTATAAAGCACTCACCCTGGGTCAGAACGTCCTTTTAATCTACAGTGACATTGTGACATTGAATTATGTGCAGTACTGCACCTACATCAGTGAGAAATATTTAATATCATAATAGTGCTTAAAATATTATAAGCTCTAGTCCTAGTTTTAAAATAGTCTGAAAGACAAAAGAGAGTAAATTGAAACGTTAAATGTCCCTGAACCCATTCTTAGAAGATTAACCATTTGGAACATATATTTAGCTACAAAAACTTTTAAGTGGCTTTATTAGTAAATCCTTTCATTACAGAGAACTAAAAAGAAAACGTTAGCATGTTTAATTAAAAAAAAAGTTCAAGCATTTACAGAAAGGGTATTTAATTCTTTTATTTTTAAAGAAGCTACTCTAATATATAGGTACTATTTCCAAGTGCATCTATCCCAGAACCGGGTGAATTTTGTTGGCACACAACCACAAAGTTATTGAATTATGGTTGTCTCACTTTAAAAAACTGGTCTCATCCTTAGGCCTGTACCCTGTAAGATTACTACAATTCTTCCTGTACTTCATTATTCCCGATGCAATTGTCTGAATATTTTAAAAAATACAGAACCTCTTGAAAGCTGGTCTCTTGTGTCCCACATATAAAAATGTAAATGCTAGCTCTTCACTTAATGACCTTGCTTCAAGTCTATATAAACTTAGCTTTGTTATATATCCTTTGCAGAATGTGGAAGGTTTGGTTTTCAGTGTGGAAACAGAATTGGCTGAAAAATTTCTCTTTTTTATCCACCAAACCATTCTGTTTTCAGAGTTTCATCCACTTATTCACCATTATAACTGTCGTTCTGTTGAAACAAATTCACCTAAAAACTTTTGAAGTGTATTTCTTCCTGTGTAACATCACCACCAATTATCACTTTCTAAATTTATTCTCTTTAAAGCAGCCCTTGGAATCCTGTGAAGTTGCAAAGGTATTGCTGAACGCAATCAGATTTCATGCCTCTACCAGACCTATTAGAGCTCACACAAATGGTGCTCTTTTAAACAGACTTCACGTTAGGAAAACAGAAGAACCCAACCACCTAGAAATTTTAAAGAGCGTAACAATCTGATCCGACAGTGAACAATGTAGTTCTAATAGCAGTGATCAGAAAATACCAAGTGGTCATGAATTCACTACAGCTGAAAAGTTGCCAGTTTTGTTCCACCACATTTTCACAAGGACATGCACGAAATTTGCACTCTTGTTAACATGAAGGCTCCAGCCAGCTTGAGGGTTCTGCAAAAAAAGGGGTCTGCATCTGTAGGGCGGTTGGTGCTGCCAGCACAACACGTCCTGTGGTGACCAACACACTTTAATAATGACAGGATTTAGGATGCGCTAAGCTCACTTTATTATATGATGCTCTTAAAATGCATCAAAGAACAGCATCATTTCTAAGCTCTAAATTATTATCAGTGAGCTGCAGTTAAGGATAAGAAGTGTTGCTAAGTTTTGCATAATGCTTGCCACCACAAGTAAGCACTGCTTTTCCATTCTTCTAAAAATGCCATTCAAGGGTTTCAACTGTTCTGCTAAACCTAGACTGTAAGTGCCATGCTTGAATCTATTTTTTTGGATGTATGCCCAACAATAAATGATCCACAATGATCTGAGGACAGCACTCTCATCCAAGAACTTAATCAGATTAATGATGTATTTGTTTTATAAAAATGAATAACATTAAGCTTGAGAATACCTAATTTACATATTAAATAGTTGAAGGGGACAAAAAAAAATACTAGTGGTTTTATAAAATTAAGATTACAAAATTGACTATTGCCTTGAAAATCTGTTACTAAATTGCAGAGATGCAAAATAATAACTAAGTGTTCATTAGCAGTGTTTATGTAAATTCATTAGCTGATGTTTAGTTGTTCAAAAGACTTAATGATGTTTACATTTACGAAGAATTTATTAAGAGCAATGTTGATCTCATAACATAGCAATGGCAATAACACCAACACTACAGAACTTTCCAGTTCTTTCGACCTAAAGAATATAATTAATACTTTAAAAATTTAACTGTGGAATTA
>NW_020956177.1:434889-437540 GCF_003031625.1 Empidonax traillii | reverse complement strand
CATTAGCTGATGTTTAGTTGTTCAAAAGACTTAATGATGTTTACATTTACGAAGAATTTATTAAGAGCAATGTTGATCTCATAACATAGCAATGGCAATAACACCAACACTACAGAACTTTCCAGTTCTTTCGACCTAAAGAATATAATTAATACTTTAAAAATTTAACTGTGGAATTAAGATGCTGAATGGAGCACCAAGGAGAAAGGAGCAGTGACACTGCTTGCATTGGGTTTAGTTTTATATGAACAGAGAGACCTAGCCAAATTAATTAAATTAAACAAAACCGATAGATCTTATAGGACTGATCTGATCTCCTTATAGGGTTAAGGAGAAAATAAAAATTAGATAATATTCTTAATTGATTTCTTTCATGTTTTAAATACTTTGTGTTTCTCTACTACATTCATTATTTCATAAAAATATTACAATTATTAACCAGATTTTCAAGAAGTAGAAAACTAGCTACCACAACAATGGATCAATCTGCAAATGAATGAGTCATGTAAGTAAATTACCAAAGAATATGATTTATTTGCACCACTTATAGCATTTCTGTTTTATCACATGAAGAGCAAGTTAATTCTTTGAATGATATACTGGTAGAGCCCGTCTATTTCCAAATCCCAACGGGTTACATTCTGTGCATGCAAAACCAGTGACAGAAATAAAATAAGCAGTAGATGAAACAGTGAAAATGAGGCTGGCATTTGCCATCTGGCCCAATAAATCTAAGGTCTATTGTCATACAACAATTCAACAAGTACTGTGTCCCATTCCAACGACTTCAAAAGAAATTCCCTCTGCCTTTACGTGACAAATACTTTCATTTGATAAAACAGACTCTTGCCTGGCGAAACAGAGCTTCTGTAATGAACCAAGATGGTCCAGAAGCATGCATATGACACAGGACACTCCTGGAAGCATTCCTAGGCTGAGCAAATAACACAGTAGATATGCAACGGCAACCCAATCTGAAGTATCAGGCAGTTTTTTCTAAGAGACTGTGTCAGTGGAGTAAGAAATACCATCTTCCTGTTTGCAACAGCATCATCCATAACAATTTAATATAACTTACTAAAGATACTGGAATAGGAACGTTTCCAAGTACACCTCCAAAAAGCAGGACCTCAGAGAGTAAAAACAATAGAACAACCCCTTCTTCCTTCACAAGATGGGAAAGGTGGGAACATTCACAAAAGATGATGCTAGAAAAACAGCTCTTCCAATGACAGACTAAATCTTCAAACCCAGAAGAAGAAAGCAAGATGAAAGCTGAGTTTCTCCAGAACACAGGAAGAAATGTGGGGGTGGGAAATATATGACTTATATGAAGAGTTCAACAAACTTGCTTCCCCGCTGATGTACAAAACTCCAGTTGTTTGGCACTTCTATTGAAAATCCAGGCCTACAACTGAGTAGTACAGGAACAGCAATTGCTGGCAAACTTGTATCAACAGAGCCCAGCAGATGGCTCTATTTCAGCTCCTATCTAATCCTTATATTATACTGCGCTCATCACCACAGTATGTGAATTCCCCACTAATGCAACGTTATAGCTAAAAAACAAAGCCCACAGCAAAATACGTGCAACTCAGGAAATCTGCAATTAATATTCCAGCACAGACTCAACAGTGTTCCAACACCCCCCTCCATTCTTCATTCGTGAGTTCATGCTAGTTACATTTCTGATGTTATATTTCACAATGTGATATTAATGCGTATGTTTTGACTGATAAGTCACCAGCCTACCACAATCTGGACACAACACTACCCACAGCTCTTACACATCAGAGCAACTCCAAGCAACCTGGTCTAGTGAAAGACGTCCTGGCTGATGGCAGAAGGGCTGGAACTAGATGATCTTTAAGGCCCCTTCCAATCTTCTATGATTCACATTTGTCAGTACATGTGTTTGTTGTACAACACTCCCAGCATACTAAAAATTTTCACAATAGTATGGAAAAAAGTTGTATGTACTTTCTAACCTAACCCTGCCTACAATACTCTCTTTAGTACAGTCCTGTGTTCTTTTGTCCAGATTTGCATTTCCCTCTTCAGATACAAAAAAGTAATCCAACTTGCTAAGGTAAAAAGCGAACACCAGCTTCAAAATGATTGTATCAAGAGACCAACACAAGTCTAATGCACATGGAGCTGTTCTGTGAAATGTGCAGACACATAAAAATGAAAAACATGGCAACTACTCAAGCGCTTGTCCCAATAACAGATCTTTTTTCAAACTATTTTCACTGTACCAGTTTTGTAACATGATCCTGTGATACAACTACTAAATTAGGTAGATGATGCACAGTGATCCTTAAAAACCCCTTCTGTTTTCACCTCCCCTCTAGCTACGTAACATCTTTCAGAATCCATTTCCTTGGAAGAGCTGGAAAACCTACTATGCTTACTGTAGTACAACAGTGCTGAACACTGGATCTGGTAGCAAGAGGCTCCAGGAAATGGCCAGTCTCTTCGCGAACGAAGAACCGGGGAAGGTCTTTACACCTTCCAGCCTGCGCATTGGATTTTTTAGGTGAGACACAGTGTGCGCGGAACTGAGCCCACCCTTTAATCCTGAGGTTCATCTGCCGGGGCCAAGCACGCTTGGACGGTGGCAGCGAGGTCCTCAGGACGTAGATGGATTG
>NW_020956177.1:430742-434868 GCF_003031625.1 Empidonax traillii | reverse complement strand
CATTAGCTGATGTTTAGTTGTTCAAAAGACTTAATGATGTTTACATTTACGAAGAATTTATTAAGAGCAATGTTGATCTCATAACATAGCAATGGCAATAACACCAACACTACAGAACTTTCCAGTTCTTTCGACCTAAAGAATATAATTAATACTTTAAAAATTTAACTGTGGAATTAAGATGCTGAACGGAGCACCAAGGAGAGGTGAGAAAGGAGCAGTGACACTGCTTGCATTGGGTTTAGTTTTATATGAACAGAGAGACCTAGCCAAAGTAATTAAATTAAACAAAACTGATAGATCTTATAGGACTGATCTGATCTCCTTATAGGGTTAAGGAGAAAATAAAAATTAGATAATACTCTTAATTGATTTCTTTCATGTTTTAAATACTTTGTGTTTCTCTACTACCTTCATTATTTCATAGAAATATTACAATTATTAACCAGATTTTCAAGAAGTAGAAAACTAGCTACCACAACAATGGATCAATCTGCAAATGAATGAGTCATGTAAGTAAATTACTGAAGAATATGATTTATTTGCACCAATTATAGCATTTCTGTTTTATCACATGAAGAGCAAGTTAATTCTTTGAATGATATACTGGTAGAGCCTCGTCTATTTCCAAATCCCAACGGGTTACATTCTGTGCATGCAAAAACAGTGACAGAAATAAAATAAGCAGTAGATGGAACAGTGAAAATGAGGCTGGCATTTGCCATCTGGCCCAATAACTCTAAGGTCTATTGTCATACAACAATTCAACAAGTACTGTGTCCCATTCCAACGACTTCAAAAGAAACTCCCTCTGCCTTTACGTGACAAATACTTTCATTTGATAAAACAGACTCTTGCCTGGCGAAACAGAGCTTTTGTAATGAACCAAGATGGTCCAGAAGCATGCATACAGGACACTCCTGGAAACATTCCTAGGCTGAGCAAATAACACAGTAGATATGCAACGGCAACCCAATCTGAAGTATCAGGCAGTTTTTTCTAAGAGACTGTGTCAGTGGAGTAAGAAATACCATCTTCCTGTTTGCAACAGCATCATCCATAAAAATTTAATATAACTTATTAAAGATACTGGAATAGGAACGTTTCCAAGTACACCTCCAAAAAGCAGGACCTCAGAGAGTAAAAACAATAGAACAACCCCTTCTTCCTTCACAAGATGGGAAAGGTGGGAACATTCACAAAAGATGATGCTAGAAAAACAGCTCTTCCAATGACAGACTAAATCTTCAAACCCAGAAGAAGAAAGCAAGATGAAAGCTGAGTTTCTCCAGAACACAGGAAGGTGGGGGTGGGAAATATGACTTATATGAAGAGTTCAACAAACTTGCTTCCCCGCTGATGTACAAAACTCCAATTGTTTGGCACTTCTATTGAAAATCCAGGCCTACAACTGAGTAGTATAGGAACAGCAATTGCTGGCAAACTTGTATCAACAGAGCCCAGCAGATGGCTCTATTTCAGCTCCTATCTAATCCTTGTATTATACTGCGCTCATCACCACAGTATGTGAATTCCCCACTAATGCAACGTTATAGCTAAAAAACAAAGCCCACAGCAAAATACGTGCAACTCAGGAAATCTGCAATTAATATTCCAGCACAGACTCAACAGTGTTCCAACACCCCCCTCCATTCTTCATTCGTGAGTTCATGCTAGTTACATTTCTGATGTTATATTTCACAATGTGATATTAATCCGTATGTTTTGACTGATAAGTCACCAGCCTACCACAATCTGGACACAACACTACCCACAGCTCTTACACATCAGAGCAACTCCAAGCAACCTGGTCTAGTGAAAGATGTCCTGGTTGATGGCAGAAGGGCTGGAACTAGATGATCTTCAAGGCCCCTTCCAATCTTCTATGATTCACATTTGTCAGTACATGTGTTTGTTGTACAACACTCCCAGCATACTAAAAATTTTCACAATAGTATGGAAAAAAGTTGTATGTACTTTCTAACCTAACCCTGCCTACAATACTCTCTTTAGTACAGTCCTGTGTTCTTTTGTCCAGATTTGCATTTCCCTCTTCAGATACAAAAAAGTAATCCAACTTGCTAAGGTAAAAAGCGAACACCAGCTTCAAAATGATTGTATCAAGAGACCAACACAAGTCTAATGCACATGGAGCTGTTCTGTGAAATGTGCAGACACATAAAAATGAAAAACATGGCAACTCCACAAGCGCTTGTCCCAATAACAGATCTTTTTTCAAACTATTTTCACTGTACCAGTTTTGTAACATGATCCTGTGATACAACTAATAAAATAGGTAGATGATGCACAGTGATCCTTAAAAACCCCTTCTGTTTTCACCTCCCCTCTAGCTACGTAACATCTTTCAGAATCCATTTCCTTGGAAGAGTTGGAAAACCTACTATGCTTACTGTAGTGCAACAGTGCTGAACACCGGATCTGGTAGCAAGAGGTTCCAGGAAAGAACTGTGTGGGATAAGGCCATCAACTGTCCAGTGCCAGGGAGTTAGACCTACCTCTGAAGCTGGTGAGAGCACCCCATTGCCCCTAAAAAAAATTAAACTGAAGGAGCACACACACACCACTTCTGCTAAGACAACTTTTAAGAAAGAGTGGCAGCCACTGGAGGAGAAGAAATGGAGGAGACGCGAACGGTGATGTTGTTGGAGAGACATGCTTTGTTGAAGGCCAAAGGAGATACAGCCCCAGAAGGAGAATGGTGCATGGACAAGCCAGAAGTGAGTACAGCTCCGCAGCAGTAGATATTTTTAATAAAGCTGTTAAAACTTAACTTTCAAAATGAGAAGAGCATATATGTCATGTCTAAAAAGCAGCATTAATCGTGCTTCTTGATGAGGTCTTCACACGGCTTGCTTATTTGCACGTATAACTGGACTCAGTGAAAAGCACTGAATACAAAACATTAAGACATGTGGATAGGTGAGTATCTTACTTCAATTTGATAACAATTTTAACTATTCATTGGGGATCTACATCCATGTTTCTAACTTGAATTTAAAAAAAAATCCGAATACCCTGGAGATACAACAATTCATGTTACATGTTCTATTTGTTTTGAATATGGGCTGGATAATAAAACAATGAATAGCATTTATGATTTTTACTGAAATAATAAAGAATCATTTCCTTTTAATGAAGACATACGAGAAATTCTGAGGAGAAAAAAGCCTATCCATTTTCCTTTTTGGTAGGTTCATGTCGTTTTACAATGCTCTAGTACCAGGCTTTAGGGGCTGTACAGATTAGCCATGACTTGAATAGAAATTCATTCTTTTTCTTTGTTGAATGAATGCCATTATTTGGCTGTGGGTTATAAGTACAGTTATATTTCTAAGAATTTTATTTCTGTCTATAACAGCTCAGGAATAGGAATATTACTTATGTTCCATTTCATAGTTCTGAAAGTGTTTTGACCCCACATAGAAATCTGAAGACCTCTTCTGAATAGGACCTTCTATTCACATAATGATTTTTTTCTATATTATTTTATTAATACAAATACACTTCAACTAGTGAAAGCAGGTCTTACATAATAGACAAGAGGCATCTTATTACATTGTGATAACTTTAAATAGAGTCTTTTGACTATGAAACTTACTATTTTACTTAAGTGGATGTAAACTATGTGGACAATGAGAAACAACATCTTTTGAAATGACCTTCTGGTGATATTTAAATAAAAAAAAAATGCTCGTAAATATTTTCAAATCCAAGTAAAATACCCACAAAAGTAGGCTTGAATAACAAAGCAGTGAAATAAATTATCTTGTCTCACAGGACTTCATCAGACTCTGTCAGAAAGGCGAGTATTATCATCTTACTATGGCTAGAATACATCTGTTACTCGGCATACCTCTATTTTTCCCCGTGTTTCCAGATAAACATTTATTTTGTAGCAGCTTTACAATTTCTGTACCAGTAGCAGCTGTTTGCCATGACTTCGGACAACTTTTCCAACACAAAATATTATTTCACAGTCAGCCAGATTATGAAATTAATAACAGACATGTTTTGTTTTAGGTTAGCCTTTGGTTAGTTTGCTAAATATTTAACATTCATTTTCCCAGGCCTTCGACAACAGAATTCTCCCTCAAATCTGCTCTCA